>NC_045959.1:90609968-90749701 GCF_010909765.2 Amblyraja radiata | reverse complement strand
TTGATTCAATAAGTGAACCATACCTGCTGGGTATAACTCCTGGTAGCTGCTCCGATCCATTATTACGATCAAGTCCAGCTGGTAGAACTGCTGCCTCACAGCACCAGAGACCCAGGTTCGATTCTGACCTCACGGTTAGTTTAGTTTAAATTAGTTTATTGACATGTGTTTAGTGCAAGATAAAGTCCAGTAAAGTGCAAGATAAAGTCCAGTAAAGTCCGATTAAAGATAGTCCGAGGATCTCCAATGAGGTAGATGGCAGGTCAGGATTGCTCTCGAGTTGGTGATAGGATGTTTCATTTATGCTGTATGGCGGGTGAAAGGATATGTGGTGGGTGCTGAATGTGTAGAGTTTGCACATTCTCCCTGTCACTGGATGTTTTTTTCCCAGTTTCCAGTTTCCTCCCACGTCCTAAACTTATGCGGTTTTGAAAGGTTCTTCTTCTTCTTGCGTATGGCGTGCACAGCCTAAAGTTGTTGGATAACTTGTTCTATTTGATCTTAATTGATTGTGCACACCGGGTTGATTGCATTCGTCGAAACAGGGTGGACCACGTGAAGGTTGCAATCTCCCACCCCTTTGAAAGGTTGATCGGTCTCTATACATAGAAACATAGAAACATAGAAATTAGGTGCAGGAGTAGGCCATTCGGCCCTTCGAGCCTGCACCGCCATTCATTTTGCTATGAAAGCTAACATACCATTCTCTTTCTTCACTGCCTGCTGCACCTGCATGCCCACTTTCAATGACTGGTGTACCATGACACCCAGGTCTCACTGCATCTCCCCTTTTCCTAGTCGGCCACCTATAAATTGCTTCTAATGTGTAGGAAGTTGATGAAAAAGTGGGATAACAAAGAACCAGTGGGAACGGATGTTCAATGGTCAGTGTGGACTTGATGGGTCGAAGGGACTGTCCTGTCCCTAAACTAAAATTAACCAGTATCCAGTTTGGAAAATGCAATTGAAGGGTAAAAATGAGCTATCAATTCCCATTCGCCCCCCTGGTTTGATCTATTTGGTGGATCAAGGGTGAGTGAGAGATGGAAAAATCACCTGTTACCAAATTAAAGTCTAAAAATCTAAAATGTGTTCTCTCTCGGTTTGACCCAGAGTTTTCAATACTTTACGAAAATTACCATGGTTCCAAGCACCTGATTTTTGTGAGGTTCAGATCCTGGGACTATCTTGTCTTACATTGCATCTCTTCTGTAATGGATAGAAACCACATCCCCTCTCCTTCACCCACCGCTCCCAACCCACCACCTCTTCCCCCTCCCCACCAAGCCAGCATGTATTGATTGATGCACTGCTTGTGTAGAATGCATCAGTTCAATGGGGACCCTGAACAATCAGAAGGCAGCAGGGTAGAGGTTCTACGGTTGGTGAGGCCTTTGCTTTAGAATACTCGGAAATAAGTTGGAAGAATCAAAAACAATTTTGATACTTAGCTTAAGCATGCTTTCGAAATATCCAAACAATTCACGAAAGTTGGGGATAAAACACTTTTTTTTTCAGAGATTGAAAGTTTTAATGCCACTTTGGAACTTGAGCATTTCTATTTGTCATGTTTTCTGCAAAGTTAAGGGATTATTACATCAATTGAAGTTAAACCAAAACATTGCAAAAAGACAATGTAACACTGCAAAGAAATGGATTATCTTGGTATTTCTCTCCCTGCTGTTTGCTCTTCTTACTTTATCCAGGTTATTGAACAATCACGACTCTTCTTCAAAAGTAATGCATTTTCTGTGGGATGTTGTGGCACATCCTGAGGCTATGAGAAGTATTACTTAAATGGAGATTTGTTCTTCCTTAACAGAAGACCAACCAGACAAAAATAGGATGATCCGTGATTGCCTGAGTACACTGATAGATTTTTGCCAACCCTCAGATGGTGCTAAAAGATTCATGAAACCACAGATCATACTTTTGTGTGCTCTCTGACTGGAAAATGATCACTTTCGCTCACCAGTGTATAACAGAGTGCAGGTTGTGTATGGATGGGGAGAGTTGGAGGGTTATTTCAAATCACAACACAACTACATTGGTACAAATATTCCATGTTCATACTGCTAAGTCTTTTTTTTTCAGTAAAATTTAGGTCACCAAACTCCTAACTTTGTTTTAAGGTAGAAATATAATCTTCAAACATCTTGTAGAGTACTTATGGGTGGATGTCAAGCTGGTTTTCTTCTGTCGAATGTGAGGGGTACCCTCGTGTTGTTTTGAAGAGTATATATGAGGGTTTAATCTGTTCCAAGTGTGCATGAAGTAGCCAAATCTCAGCCAATACTAATACAAGATGTAGCAACACAGAGCAATTTGAGTCATCCTACCCGTATTAAATTACAACTGTGGCATACTTCAATAGACAATAGACAATAGACAATAGACAATAGGTCCAGGAGTAGGCCATTTGGCCCTTCGAGCCAGCACCACCATTCAATGTGATCATGGCTGATCATCCACTTTCAGTACCCCGTTCTTGCCTTCTCCCCATATCACCTGACTCCGCTATTTTTAAGAGTCCTATCTAGCTCTCTCTTGAAAGCATCCAGAGAACCTGCCGCCGCCGCCCTTTGAGGCAGAGAATTCCACAGACTCACCACTCTCTGTGAGAAAAAGTGTTTCCTCGTCACCATTCTAAATGGCTTACTCCTTCTTCTTAAACTGTGGCCCCTGGTTCTGGTCTCCCCCAATATCGGGAACATGTTTCCTGCCTCTAGTGTCTCCAAGCCCTTAACAATCTTATATATTTCAATGAGATACCCTCTCATCCTTCTAAACTCCAGAGTGTACAAGCCCAGCTGCTCCATTCTCTCAGCATATGACAGTCCCGCAATCCCGGGAATTAACCTTGTAAACCTACGCTGCACTCCCTCAATAGCAAGAATGTCCTTCCTCAAATTAGGGTACCAAAACTGCACACAATACTCCAGGTGTGGTCTCACTAGGGCTCTGTACAACTGCAGAAGGACCTCTTTGCTCCTATATTCGATTCCTCTTGTTATAAAGGCCAACATGCTATTCGCTTTCTTCACTGCCTGCTGTACCTGCATGCTTACTTTCATAGGTACACAAAAATGCTGGAGAAACTCAACAGGTGCAGCAGCATCTATGGAGCGAAGGAAATGGGCGACGTTTCGGGCCGAAACCCTTCTTCAGACTGATGGGGGGGTGGGGGGGAGAAGGAAGGAAAAAGGGAGGAGGAGGAGCCAGAGGGCGGGGGGATGGGAGGAGACAGCTCGAGGGTTAAGGAAGGGGAGGAGACAGCAAGGGCTAGCAAAACTGGGAGAATTCAAAGTTCATGCCATCCGGACGCAAGCAACCCAGGCGGAATATGAGGTGCTGTTCCTCCAATTTCCGGTGTTGCTCACTCTGGCAATGGAGGAGACCCAGGACAGAGAGGTCGGATTGGGAATGTGAGGGGGAGTTGAAGTGCTGAGCCACCGGGAGTTCAGGTAGGTTATTGCGGACTGAGTGGAGGTGTTCGGCAAAACGATCGCCCAACCTCCGCATAGTCTCCCCGATGTAAATCAGCTGACATCTAGAGCAGCGGATGCAGTAGATGAGGTTGGAGGAGATACAGGTGAACCTTTGTCGCACCTGGAACGACTGCTTGGGTCTTTGAATGGGGGGAGGTGAAGGGACAGGTGTTGCATTTCTTGCGGTTGCAACGGAAAGTGCCCGGGGAGGGGGTGGTACAGGAGGGAAGGGAAGAATTGACAAGGGAGTTGCGGAGGGAGCGGTCTTTGCGGAAGGCAGAAATAGGGGGAGATGGGAAGATGTGGTGGGCAGTGGGGTCACGTTGGAGGTGGCGGAAATGGCGGAGGATTATTTGTTGTATTTGCCGGCTGGTGGGGTGAAAGGTGAGGACTAGGGGGACACTGCCCTTGTTGCAAGTGCGGGGATGGGAGAGAGAGCCGTGTTGCGGGGTATGGATGAAAACCTGGTGCGAGCCTCATCTATGGTGGCGGAGGGGAATCCCCGTTCCCTGAAGAACGAGGACATTCCGATGCCCTGGTGTGGAACGTCTCATCCTGGGAGCAGATGCGGTGTAGGCGGAGGAATTGGGAGTAGGGGATGGAGTCTTTACAGGGGGCAGGGTGGGAAGACGTGTAGACCAGATAGCCATGTGAGTCAGTTGGTTTGTAGTGTATGTCGGTCAGAAGTCTGTCCCCTGCGATGGAGATGGTGAGGTCAAGGAATGGTAGGGAAGTGTCGGAAATGGTCCAGGTGTATTGGAGTGCCGGATGGAAATTGGTGGTGAAGTGGATGAAGTCAGTTGTGTGTGGGTGCAGGAGGTGGCCCTAAAGCAGTTGTCAATGTAACGGAGGTAGAGGTCGGGGATGGGGCCCTGGTATGTATTGAACAAGGATTGTTCAACGTACCCGACAAAGAGGCAGGCGTAGCTGGGGCCCAACACTTTCGCCGAACACCTCCGCTCAGTCCGCAATAACCTACCTGAACTCCCGGTGGCTCAGCACTTCAACTCCCCCTCACATTCCCAATCCGACCTCTCTTTCCTGGGTCTCCTCCATTGCCAGAGTGAGCAACACCGGAAATTGGAGGAACAGCACCTCATATTCTGCCTGGGTTGCTTGCGTCCGGTTGGCATGAACGTTGAATTCTCCCAGTTTTGCTAGCCCTTGCTGTCTCCTCCCCTTCCTTAATCCTCGAGCTGTCTCCTCCCATCCCCCTGCCCTCGGGCTCCTCCTCCTCCCTTTTTCCTTCCTTCTCCCCCCCACCCCCACCAGTCTGAAGAAGGGTTTCGGCCCGAAACGTCGCCCATTTCCTTCGCTCCATAGATGCTGCTGCACCTGCTGAGTTTCTCCAGCTTTTTTGTGTACCTTCAATCTTCCAGCATCTGCAGTTCCTTCTTGAACACTTTGCTTACTTTCATAGACTGATGTACAAGGACCCGCAGATCCCGTTGTACTTCCCCTTTTCCCAACTTGACGCCATTTAGATAGTAATCGGCCTTCCTGTTTTTGCTACCAATGTGGATAACCTCACATTTATCCACATTAAACTTCATCTGCCATGCATCTGCCCACTCCCCCAACCTCTCCAAGTCACCCTGCATTCTCATAGCATCCTCCTCACAGTTCACACTGCCACCCAGCTTTGTGTCATCTGTATATTCAATGGCAATAAGTACTTTATTGCCATTGAAGAGTTTTGCAGTATCCTAATAGGGATAGGGTTCTTTAACAATGCAACTCTTACTTTTGACTTTAAAGATACAGCGTGAAACAGGCCCCGAAGCTAACCGAGTCCATGCCGACCAAGAATCACCCCGTACACTAGTACAATCCTGCACACTAGGGACATGTTACAATTTTTAATGAAGCCACTTAGCCTGTTAACCTGCACATCTTTGGAGTGAGGGAGTAAACCGGAGCACCCAGAGAAAATCCACACAGTTACAGGGAGAATGTACAAACTCAATACAGATAAAATCCATAGTTAGGATCGAGCCCGGGTCTCTGGCGCTGTAATGCCCCTGTCCCACTTAGGAAACCTGAACGGAAACCTCTGGAGACTTTGCGCCCCGCCCAAGGTTTCCGTGCGGTTCCCGGAGGTTCCCTGAGGTTTTTGTCAGTTCCCTACCTGCTTCCACTACCTGCAACCACTGGCAACCACCTGCAACCTCCGGGAACCGCACGGAAACCTTGGGCAGGACGCAAAGTCTCCAGAGGTTTCCGTTCAGGTTTCCTAAGTGGGACAGGGCCATAAGGCTTTAACTCTACTGATGTGCCACTGTGCCGCCCTACTTTCTCTCTTGAAAAAAAACAAACAAACTATGCTGTAGTTTCTTATAGAATCAAAATTAATTATGTAGAATTTCATGAGCAAGACGGAATGTCTAGTTTGAATCTCTGGTCTAAAATGTTGGCAGGTATAAATAAATGTCAGTTATGTTTTAGGGCATTGGAACCAGTTCTGGGGGAGGTGGGACCAGTACAAACAGGACGGTCTGCACCTGGGCTGGAATGGAACCAATGTCCTTGGGGGAGTGTCTGCTAGTGCTTTAACTAATGTGGCAGGGGGATGGGTACAAGAGCAGAGAGGCAGGGGGGTGTAAAATGAGGGGAGAAGCAATAGGTAGCAAGGTGAAAAGTAAAAGTGGCAGGCAGACAAAACCAGGGCAAAAATCAAAAAGGGCCACTTTTCAACATAATTGTATAAGGGGTAAGAGCATTGTAAAAACAAGCCTGAAGGCTTTGTGTCTCAATGCAAGGAGTATTCGTAATAAGGTGGATGAGTTGAACGTGCAGATAGCCATTAATGATTATGATATAGTTGGGATCACGGAGACATGGCTCCAGGGTGACCAAGGCTGGGAGCTGAACATCCAGGGATATTCAATATTCAGGAGGGATAGAGAGAAAGGTAAAGGAGGTGGGGTAGCGTTGCTGGTTAGAGAGGAGATTAACGCAATGGAAAGGAAGGACATTAGTTTGGAGGATGTGGAATCGGTATGGGTAGAGCAGCGAAACACTAAGGGGCAGAAAACGCTGGTGGGTGTTGTGTACAGGCCACCTAACAGTAGTAGTGAAGTTGGAGATGGTATCAAACAGGAAATTAGAAATGCGTGCGACAAAGGCAAAACAGTTATAATGGGTGACTTCAATCTACATATAGATTGGGTGAATCAAATTGGCAGGGGTGCTGAGGAAGAGGATTTCTTGGAATGTATGCGGGATAGTTATCTAAATCAACATGTAGAGGAACCAACGAGAGAGCAGGCTATTTTAGACTGGGTATTGAGTAATGAGGAAGGGTTAGTTAGCAGTCTTGTTGTACGTGCCCCTTGGCCAAAAGTGACCATAATATGGTTGAGTTCTTCATTAGGATGGAGAGTGACATTGTTAATTCAGAAACAATGGTTCTGAACTTAAAGAAAGGTAACTTTGAGGGTGTGAGACATGAATTGGCCAAGATTGACTGGCAATTAATTCTAAAAGGGTTGACGGTGGATATGCAATGGAAGACATTTAAAGACTGCATGGATGAACTACAAAAATTGTTCATCCCAGTTTGGCAAAATAATAAATCAGGGAAGGTAGTGCATCCGTGGATAACAAGGGAAATCAGGGATAGTATCAAAGCGAAGGATGATGCGTACAAATTAGCCAGAAAAACCAGCATACCAGTGGACTGGGAGAAATTCAGAGACCAGCAGAGGAGGACAAAGGGCTTAATTAGGAAAGGAAAAATAGAGTATGAAAGAAAACTGGCAGGGAACATAAAAACTGACTGCAAAAGTTTTTATAGATATGTGAAAAGAAAGAGATTAGTTAAAACAAATGTAGGTCCCTTGCAGTCAGAAACGGGTGAGTTGATCATGGGGAACAAGGATATGGCGGACCAATTGAATAACTACTTTGGTTCCGTCTTCACTAAGGAAGACATAAATAATCTGCCGGAAATAGCAGGGGAGCACGGGTTAAAGGAGTTGGAGGAATTGAGTGAAATCCAGGTTAGTCGGGAAGTGGTGTTGGGTAAATTGAATGGATTAAAGGCCGATAAATCCGCAGGGCCAGATAGGCTGCATCCCAGAGTACTTAAGGAAGTAGCTCCAGAAATAGTGGATGCATTAGTAATAATCTTTCAAAACTCTTTAGATTCTGGAGTAGTTCCTGAGTAGTTCCTGCAGGTAGCAAACGTCACCCCACTTTTTAAGAAGGGAGGGAGAGAGAAAACGGGGAATTACAGACCAGTTAGTCTAACATCGGCAGTGGGGAAACTGCTAGAGTCAGTTATTAAAGATGGGATAGGAGCACATTTGGAAAGTGGTGAAATCATTGGACAAAGTCAGCATGGATTTATGAAAGGTAAATCATGTCTGACGAATCTTCTAGAATTTTTCGAGGATGTAACTAGTGGCGTGGATAGGGGAGAACCAGTGGATGTGGTGTATCTGGACTTCCAGAAGGCTTTCGACAAGGTCCCACATAAGAGATTAGTATACAAACTTAAAGCACACGGCATTGGGGGTTCAGTATTGATGTGGGTAGAGAACTGGCTGGCAAACAGGAAGCAAAGAGTAGGAGTAAACGGGTCCTTTTCACAATGGCGGGCAGTGACTAGTGGGGTACCGCAAAGCTCAGTGCTGGGACCCCAGCTATTTACAATATATATTAATGATCTGGATGAGGGAATTGAAGGCAATATCTCCAAGTTTGCGGATGACACTAAGCTGGGGGGCAGTGTTAGCTGTGAGGAGGATGCTAGGAGACTGCAAGGTGACTTGGATAGGCTGGGTGAGTGGGGAAATGTTTGGCAGATGCAGTATAATGTGGATAAATGTGAGGTTATCCATTTTGGTGGCAAAAACAGGAAAGCAGACTGTTATCTAAATGGTGGCCGATTAGGAAAAGGGGAGATGCAGCGAGACCTGGGTGTCATGGTACACCAGTCATTGAAAGTAGGCATGCAGGTGCAGCAGGCAGTGAAGAAAGCGAATGGTATGTTAGCTTTCATAGCAAAAGGATTTGAGTATAGGAGCAGGGAGGTTCTACTGCAGTTGTACAGGGTCTTGGTGAGACCACACCTGGAGTATTGCGTACAGTTTTGGTCTCCAAATCTGAGGAAGGACATTATTGCCATAGAGGGAGTGCAGAGAAGGTTCACCAGACTGATTCCTGGGATGTCAGGACTGTCTTATGAAGAAAGACTGGATAGACTTGGTTTATACTCTCTAGAATTTAGGAGATTGAGAGGGGATCTTATAGAAACTTACAAAATTCTTAAGGGGTTGGACAGGCTAGATGCAGGAAGATTGTTCCCGATGTTGGGAAAGTCCAGGACAAGGGGTCACAGCTTAAGGATAAGGGGGAAATCCTTTAAAACCGAGATGAGAAAAACTTTTTTCACACAGAGAGTGGTGAATCTCTGGAACTCTCTGCCACAGAGGGTAGTTGAGGCCAGTTAATTGGTTATATTTAAGAGGGAGTTAGATGTGGCCCTTGTGGCTAAGGGGATCAGAGGGTATGGAGAGAAGGCAGGTACGGGATACTGAGTTGGATGATCAGCCATGATCATATTGAATGGCGGTGCAGGCTCGAAGGGCCGAATGGCCTACTCCTGCACCTAATTTCTATGTTTCTATGTTTTATTACTCATCAATTGCAAATGGTTCAACAAAACATCCTTAATAACATACACTAAGTTTTGACAATTAAACTTGAATATTGGCAACTGATGTTACTATCTCTAATGCCATCACAATCATTATTTTACCAGGTACTGACTGCACACATTCACAGTGTCTGTCTGCACTTGCTTGCAAATTTAGTGTCATGTTTGATCTCAAATCACCATCACCATGACTACCTGCAACAATGCAGGGCTCCATCTCTGCTCAGTTAATCTGAGGCATGTATGTTTTCACCTCTGGATTTGGTAAATCCGACAACTCTTTGACAATTTGCCTCCTTTGAAAATCTGTCATCCTAAACTCTGTTAACCTTGGTCTAAGTTACACTATTTCCTGTTTATGCATTTCCCTTGGTTTTATTCATCTACATTGCTTTCTGGTTAAATAACACCTTGATTTAAAATTCTCATCCTTGTTTTCATATCCAAAGACAAGGCTTCATGACACAATATAATTTCTGGGCCTGTAATAGCAATTATATGTCTGCTCCCCTCCATTTTTGGTCAGATAATACTTTCATAATTTCAATGACTCCATTATTAAGGAATAGATTTCCATCCGCCAAAGATCCAATCTCTGAAATCACCATAAATAATAATTTTTATCGTAAGTCGACTCAGTAGTAAACAAAGCAAATGCCACACTGTCATTTATTTTGAGAGGGCATATTTACAAAAATAGGGATGTAATGCTGAGGTGCTAGTCAGGCATTTGGAATATTGAGAGAAATTTAGGGCACCATATCTGAGGAAAGAAGTGCTGGCTCTGGAGAGGGTCTAGAGGAGGTTTACAAGAATGATCCCAGGAATGAGTAGGTTAACATATCATATGATGAGCGTTTGACAGCACTGGGCCTGTATTCACTGGTGTTTAGAAGAATGAGGGTGGACCTCATTGAATAGTGAAAGGTTTGGATAAAGTGGATCTGGAAAGGTTGTTTCCACTAGTGGGAGAGTCCAGGTCATAACCTCAGAATTAAAGGACTTTCTTTTAGGAAGGAGATGAGGAGGAATTTCTTTAGTCAGAGGGTGGTGAATCAGTGGAATTCATGTCCTCTATTAATAAGCGGAAGTCCAAGAAATAACTGCTCAGTGAATAAAATGGTTTATAGCTTCACAGCCGAAAATCTTGCAAATACTGAGGTCTCTTCTTCGGTCGTTGAGAGCACCGAGCGGAATTTGGCTGCTCTGCTGTATGCTGACCACGATCGCTGTCTTGACTGGATATTGGGAAAGGTAAAGCGCCTGGTTCGTCTTCTTCCTGTCTCTGTCTGCTTGCAATAAGATGCTTCTCGTTCCATCTGGTATAATGTTGGAGGATGTACGCGTTCTTGCCGAGTCTCCGTTTGATCTGTATCGGCTTTGAGAATGCGCTTGCTAGCTTATGCTGTCGGTTTGGGTGGCTGATTCATACCCAGTCGCCGGCCTTGAACTGCGGCGCTTGTACTCTGCCTTTGGCATCACATTACATTTTCCCTTTTGATTGTCTGTGTGCTATCGTTTCCGCCCTCGCTTTGTGTCTGGATTTGGACGCGATGATGGTTGAATAGCATTCAGTTTTGTTTGCAGGTTTCGCCCTATCTGCTGGCGTTTTCCCAGTCAACGTGTGTGGTGTGGATCTGTAGGGTCGAAGGAGGATATGGAATGACTGTTCGAATGATTTCCCCTCCGACATGCTCGCTTTTATGCTCTCTTTGATCACGTGATTGAATCGTTCAATCCCGCCGTTCGATTGGGGGTTGTGTCGCGACATCTGCTGATGTTGAATGTGGTAGCTCGCGAGGAAGGTGAACTGTTCAGATATGAACTGTGGGCCGTTGTCTGTCATTATGACCTCCGGCAGTCCCCACTTAGTGAGCAGCTTTTCGAGAATCGCGATGATCGAGCTTGTCGTGACTTAAGAAGTAGTTGCGATCTCAGGCCACTTGCTGTGGAGATCATGTACTACAAGTAGAAACTGCTGGCTTCTTGGAGCAGCTTGCACCTCTCCAAAGATGTCGACTTGCAAGTGCTTCCATGGTTTGTCCGGCCATGGGATTGGCTGAAGAGGGGCAGGTTGTGTTTTTGTTGACTTCTCGCTAATTGTGCATGCTTCACAATTTTTGATAAAACCTTCTACGCGACGATCTATTGCTGGCCATCACATTGCCTTGCGACACCGTTGTTTCACCTTAACAATGCCCGGGTGCCTTTGTGTGCCAGTTGTAACACGCGGTGTTGCAGTGATTTGGCTATAACCACTCGAGTTCCGCGCATGACGCATATATCGTCAAACACTGCCAGTTCGTGGTGTACCCGGTGGTACGGAACCAAGTCATCTATTATCTCCTTGGGCCAGTCTGTCTTGAGATACTGGCAGACGGTTTGCAGTGTGCCGTCAGCTATTGATTCTACTTTCAGCTCTTCCCGCATTACTAGATTCGCCATCGCGTGCAAAATCACCGCGAGAATGTATTCGTCGATGTCGCTTGAAGCTTCGCTATCGCGTGCATGCCACCGTTGTTTCGCGACTGAGCATGTCTGTGATGCGATTGCGTGAACCTGAGAGGTATTCAACTTCGAAGTTGTACTGATGAAGGCGATTGGACCATCTGTAGATCCGGAGCAGACGGTGTCCTGAGCCTGATGTGTCCAGCAACGTAGTTAGCGCTTGGTGATCCGTAGGGAAAGTGAATGGTCTCCCATATAGGTATACGTGCCAGTGTTCACACGCGTAGATGCACGCTAATGCTTCGCGTTCCCCGGTGGATTATGTAGATGGACTATTGCATGCTAGCCAATTAGAGTGTTTGTTAGTGGTAGCCCCACCTAGTACATGCTTGATAATATTAGGAACTCGCCTACGTTAGGCAGTAGATGTAACAGCTTGGACGTGTAATGTACTGCATATCCAATACTGTAAGAATTTAATAAAGATGTGTTGTATGTTCAAATGTGTATGAGTCCGGTAATTACAGAGTACTTTCGTTCGGTTGCTGTCAAGGGATGGGACGCGAATGTGATTGGATGTTCGCTTCCATCGATGCACTGCGATAACACTGCTCCGATCACGATACTGGATGCGTCTGTTGTGACGTATGTTTCAGCACTTGGGTCGAAGTGTGCGAGAACAGGCGGAGATGCTATTTTGTCTTTCATCAATCGTATTCCTCCTTGTTCCAGCCATGGACCACAACATGGTCAAGGAGGTTGAGTGTTCCGTCAATGCCTGACAGAACCGACACCATGATTTTTTGAAATGCGCTATGGCGTTGAGCACAGTCCATACGGCGTCCATAGGGTACTGAAATACTCCTTCATGTGTGATGAATGCTGTCAAATGCCGACTGCGTTCTGCTGGTAGTACCGGAAGGTAGCTTTGGCGCATGTCTAGTTTTGTGAACACTGTTGAACCGTGGAACGACGCAGATAGCTCTTGTATTGTTGGCAGAGGATATTTGTCCGGAATGATGGCCTTGTTGACCGATTTGAGATTGTTGCAAAGTCTGAGTTCACTGTTCTTGCTTCGCGCGATGACAAGATTCGATATCCAAGGGGATGAATTGATGCGTTCAATTTAACCATCATTTTCGAGTTGCTTCAGTTGCTTCTGAGACTTCAGAGCGAATGGAAAACAGTAGACGCCATAGGCATTGCGAAACAGGCGGGACTGATGTGTCTACACTAGGCGCATGGCAGTACCCTTTAACTACCCCAAAACCCAAGAAAAGGGAAGGATACTTATGCCCATAGTCCGTGTCGCAGATCACATTGATGTTCATGCCGGTTGAGTCCTGAAGCTTGAAACCTAGTCGATCAAACAAATTGACTCCCATCAGACTCTTTCCTTCTGCGATGTGGAATGTGAAGCGAACAAGCTTAACTCCTTTGTAGCAAACAGTAACTGTCACTAGCCCTCTCCTGGGTATGGTTGAACCATCATAAGAGCGAAGAGTGTCCCGCGGGGGAGCAAGTGAGTATTCCGTAAAAAACCTATTGTAGAGGTCTACGCTCAAAATAGAAACCTTCACCCCCACATCTATGAGAAGTGAGTTCCCAGCAATCTCGACCCTGCAGTCCTTGAAAGCACCTGTTGACCGAACATCCTGGTCAGCCCTGTCCTTTATGGAGTATACGTCGTGTACATCCAGAGATTCATCGTCTACATGGCGAACAGATGACGCTTTCTTCTTCGACGACCGGCAGACTTTAGCGAAGTGATTCGGCTTTGAACACGTGTTGCACCATTTACCGTAAGCTGGACATTCCTTGGGAGCGTGTGTCCAGCCACAATTCGGACACTGCTTGTATGAGCGATTGCTTTTTGATTGTTTCTGAATGCCCCGCACTGGTGCTGTGTTCTTCTGATGAGATGGATGACCAGATGCTCCCACAGTGCTTGCCATCGAATGTTGTTTGAGCACCTTGGCATCATGCATCGCATTTTCAATTTGCACGGCTAATTCTTGTGCCTTTTCTAGTTTGAGATCATCATCCTCCATTAGAAGGTGTTCTCTGATCCGCGGGATAGAAGTCTTTTCTCTCAGCTGGTCTTTTATCAGCTCATCAGTCAGTTCCCCAAAATTGCACTTTGCAGCCAGTTCTATCAATGAAGAAACAAATTGCTTCACTGGTTCGCCATATCTCTGTGAACGTTGACGAAAACGGTATTTCTCTATCATCACACTTGTCTTTGGGCCAAAATATTTACCAAGTGCAGTAACAGCATCACTGTACTTACTCGTTGCAGCACTGTCAAACTGGGCGAAGATCCGCTGTCCCTCCGTTCCGAGGCAATGCAGCAGGATCGCTCGGCGGCGAGCATCCGATATGGCCTCGCTGTCCAGGCCGTTTGCGATCCAGTATGTGGTGAAACTTTTGAACCATCGTGTCCATGGTAAAGGGGGCTTTCCTGGACTTTCCCAGAATGGAGATGGGGCAGCGAGAGTTAAATATCCCATCCTTGTCGCCAGGTGTAGTGTTTGATGGATAGTAACTCAATACAGACTCATATTGTCCCGTGTCAGTAAGTGATTTAATCCAGCCAAGATGGCTGCGGACTGACTCCCAGAAAACAATCATATAGGGGCAGAGCCCTCTTGTGGTGATTGTAAGGACAGTCTTACACAGACACAACAATACTCTGCCTTGAAAGTCAAATTGCTGCCATTTGCTTTTGTGGCATGAAGGCTGTACAATCGCAATTCTTCAATGTCCAAATGAACTTCCAAATTATGACATCCTCCTACTCACTGTTATTTTGAATTGCCACTAAAATAACTTTCATTGTTTGTCACAGCGCCATGATTGCATGCTGTCAAAATGTGAATTTTCCTTCAGCGACAGAAACATTGGGCTGTCCCCATTTTAAAAGGTTGGTGTTCGGGGCCACTGCAATGATAGAAACTGGTGAACCAGTCTCCGTTTAAGCTTAGTTTCAGAGCTTTGGAAAACAAATAAAACTGCAGATGCTAGAATCTGATTAAGAAACTGCTGCCACTGAGGGAAGGCACCTGACCTGAAACATTAACGGATTCTCTTTCCACAGATGGTGCTTAACTGGCTAAGTTTACGGGCTGACTCGACTGGCTGGGTTTACTGTTCATAGCTTTAGATGATGCTTAGGCTCACTGACTGTCAGTAAACAAATTTCTCTTGAACTCTTGGATGACATTTCCTTCAACAAAGTAATTTACACAAGTACATAGAAGTACTAGAAAACAGGGCAGTAGCTCACTCAGCCCCTCAAGCCTGTCCTGCCATTGAATATGATCACAGCTGCTCTCCCCCACATCTCTCCCCATCTGTGCCAGTTCCACATACAGTAGGTCTCAATTCCCTGATATTTCAAACATGTCCCTGCATCTTTCTATACCCTCAATCCTCTTGGCACCACAACCCATTGAAGTACAGAATTCCAGAAGTTCACTACCCTCTAATATTTTTATAAAAACTTGAATGTCGGCATTGACTTTCTTCTTATCAGTCTGTAAATGGCTAATTCTAAGCTTCCCCCCCAGTCTAGTTTCAGTCAAAAATCACTGAGTCAAGCACTTGCGCATCTAAACTTTATTTTAACAAAACACAATGACAGTTCCAACTACTGTACCAAACCATCATGGGTTTGATCCTCGTATCTGCCTGATCAAGCCCACTTGGCTTCGCTCAAACAGAGACACTACAGAAGGTCACACAGTCCCAAGCGTTCTCCCAGAAGATCGACACAGGACCTCGTGGGAGCAGACTTTTATAGGTCCCCAAACCTCGAAGGGCCGATCCACATGGGGGTGGTCTCTTTACAATCCAATTACAGATATCGATTTACCCCGTACATGACAGACATTTCCCTAAACGAATAATACAGTGGCTAATATATTGTATTCAAACAGTGTTTCTCAAAGGAAACGGACATCACAACATGTGCCCTGATATGCAAGAAAACCATGCAAGGCTCAATACTTAATCCAATCAACATCCAGCAAAGTAAAGCTTTACAACATTATATACAATGTGTATGTCTGGTTTGTTTTCATCCAATCCATTCTCTGCATTTTGCACCTAATTGTCTGAATCTGCAGATGTTCCCTTTCTCTTCCTGCAGCTCTAATCTATGCTCTAGACAAACTGGCACTATTCTGCAGCTTGTCCCATTTCAACAGAAGGCACTTTTAAATTGACCAAATGGCCTTGCAGCCCAGAAGCCTTTACTTAATTTTAGAGTCCTAGCCTCTCCAATTTGGCCAGGATTAACAAGTCCACACATGCACTCACACACACACACGCACATACACTCACACACACACACACACACACACACACACACACACACACACACACACACACACACACACACACACACACACACACACGCACACACGCACACACGTACATACACACACGTACACACATACACATACACACACACGTACATACACACACATGTACATACACGCATACACACTCACACATACACAAACGCATGCACATGCATGCACACACATGCGCACACACACACACACACACTCACACACACGTACATACACGCACACACACACAAGTACATACATGCACACCCCGCACACCAATATACACACACACACATACATACACGCACACCCCGCACACCAACACACACACACACACACGCACGCACACGCACGCGCACACGCACACGCACAAAATCTTAAAGGGTATCAACAATTGCAATGTGAGGCTAAGTTCTTCAACATAACATTCCAATTGCGGCTCCTTTTACCTACTTTGAATCCCTTTGAATGGAGATAATCTTCTATGTTTTTGTGCAAAATCTTTAAGCATGACATCTTTTGCTTTACATGGCTTGGGGAAATCTATCATTGTGCCACATACTGTATCTCTGGTCAAAATGTCTATACACAGTAATGCGTTTTATTTTAAACCCATGCATATTGAATCATTTTGGTAAACGATCTTCCTTCTTGAATCTTCATAATGTTGAAACAAGGAACTGCAGATGCTGGTTTATACTAATGATAGACACAAAATGCTGGAGTAACTCAGCGGGTCAGGCAGCATCTCTGAAGAACAGGAATGGGTGACATTTCAGGATGGGACCCGTCTTCACTCTGAAGAAGGGTTCCAACTCGAAACTTGACCTATTCTTTTCCTCCAGAGATGCTGCATGACCCACTGAGTCACTCCAGCACTGTGTCTATCTTCATAATGTTGTTTGCTTTAATGAGCAGATTGGTTCATATTTTGTATGTCAAGTGGCACTCCCAATCAAGCATATTTACCAAAACACCTAAAAGAACTAGTCAGGACACACAGAGAGAACTCACATGGTCATAGGGAGAATATACAAACTCCATGTAGACTGCAACTGTAGTCAGGATTGAACCTGGGACTCTGGCACTGTAAGGCAGTAACTCTACCTCTACATCACTGTGCCATTCCAGGTGGTTGATATTGGGTTTTTTAAATATTTTCTTGTGACCAATAACATGGAATACATTCTATTTGTCAAAGATTCTGAGAATGAGTGCTCCAATAATTGTTGCAAAGCAAGTTTATCATAGGGTCCTCTTGTCGAATGAATCATAGTATGTCCATACGTAAAGACACACAGAAGAGAATAGATCAATGCATGTCGATACTTTACACTCTCCAAGACTTACACCCTCCTGACTGGAAAATATACTGCCATTATTTCATTGTTATGAATCTAAGTCCTGGAACATCCAAACTGACAGCATATGGGAGTATTTTCACCCAGTGACAGCATCGATTAATGGGGTTGCTCACCACCAGCATCACAAGTGCAGTGAAATATGGGGAAAAAATACTGGCCATGCACACGAGGAGCAGGAATAGGCCCATCACTCCTAGTTTAGCTCAGTTTAGTTTAGTTTATTTTCAAGTGTGCCGAGGTGCAGTGAAAAGCTTTTTTTCTGTTGCCTGCTATCCAGACAGTGGAACGACTATACATGATTACAATCAAGACATCCACAGTGTGCAGATACAGAATGAAGGGAATAACGTTTAGTGCACAATAAAGTCCAGTAAAGTCTGATTAAAGATAGTTGAAGAGTCTCCAATGAGGTAGATGGTAGCTCAGGACCGCTCTCAGGTTGTTGATAGGATTGTTCAGTTGTCTGCTAAGTGTGGGAAAAAACTGTGCCTGAATCTGAAGGTATGCGGAGAACACTTTAGCCTGCTCTGCCATTTGATACAAATGGGTTGGTCCACTGTCATAATATCATATTCCCATTCGCTCCCCAAATCCCTTGATAGCTAGATATCAAACTATCTCCTTCTTAAATATTTGCTGTGACTCGTTGTCCACCACCTTCGGTGTTAGCGAATTCCACAAGTTCAACATCCACTGACTGAAAGCAGTATCCAGAGACAGTCGCTCTTCATACTAGATCCCTCCACCAGAGGTAATGCCCAATTCTACTCACTCTGTCTAGTTCTGTCAGAATGTTGTACCACACAATGAAATCCCCTCTCATACTGCTTTACTCTGAACACTGGCCCATTTGATCTCATAGAACAAAATCAGCCTGATCAACCTTCATTATACTCCTTCCATGACAAATATATACTTACTGACAGACAGGAAGCAGCATGTGAGGCTGGGAAAGCACATCTTGAACCCGCAAACGCCCAGCATAGGAGCACCACAAGGCTGCGTCATCTCTCCTCTCCTCTCCTCTCTCTACACCAACGACTGCACCTCCACAGACACCTCTGTCAAGCTTCTCAAGTTTGCGGATGACACAACCCTGATTGGACTGATCCAGGATGGGGAGGAACCTGCCTACAGACAGGAAGTGTCACAGCTGGCATCCTGGTGCCATAGCAACAACCTAGAGATCAATGCTCTTAAGACAGTGGAATTGATTGTAGACTTTAGGAGAGTTCCCCCTTCCCTCACCCCACTCACCATCAACAACACCACAGTCACATCTGTGGAGTCTTTTAAGTTCCTGGGAATCATCATCTCCAAGGACCTTAAGTGGGGGGTGACCATCGACTCCACAGTCAAAAAAGCACAACAGAGGATGTACTTCCTACGGCAGCTGAGGAAGCACAATCTGCCACAGGCAATGATGGTCCAATTCTATACGGCCATCATAGAGTCAGTTCTCGCCTTCTCCATCATGGTCTAGTTTGGCTCAGCCACCAAGCACAACAGCTGGAGGCTGCAGCGAATCGTCCGATCAGCAGAGAAGGTTATTGGCTGAAACCTTCCCTCCATTGATGAACTGTACACTGCAAGGGCCAGGAAGCGAGCGGGCAAGATCATCCCTGGCCACAAACTCTTTGAATCACTTCCCTCTGGAAGGCAACTCCGGACTGTCAAAGCCAGACATAAAAACAGTTTTTATCCACGAGTAGTTGCTCTACTCAACAGCCAAAAATCTGTAGCCTCCTTTGATCTGGTATTTTGTTGGTTCACATGTTTGATCAATGGTGTTTTATCATTAATGTTTTATTATTATTAATGTTTAGTGTTTTCTGAGTCATTCGTAACTGCCACTGTATGTCATGTTGTTACTTGTGGGAGGAGCACCAAGGCAAATTCCTTGTATGTGAATACTTGGCCAATAAACTTACTTACTTACTTACTTTGGCCCTACTTTCCCAAGCCAATGTAGCAGTCCCACCTGACCGCGTTTGGCCCGTATCCTTCTAAACCAATGTGTAGGAAGGAACTGCAAATGCTTGTTTATACTGATGATAGTCACAAAGTGCTGGAGTAACTCAGTGGGTCAAGCAGCATCTCTAGGTGACCTTTCAGATCGGAATCTAACTTCAGACTTTCAGTCTTTCAGTCTGAAGAAGGGTTCTGACTCGAAACGTCACCTATTTCTTTTGTCCAGAGGTTCTGCCTGACCCGCTGAGTTAGTCCTGCACTTTTTGTCTATCTTCCCTTTCAATCATTCCTGTCCATGTCCCAGTCCAAATGTTTTTTAAATGTTGTTATAACATCTAACTCAACTGCCACCTCTGGAGGCATATTCCATATACCTACAACCCTCTGTGTGAAAAAGTTGCCCCTCAGATTCCTATTAAATCTTTCCCCTCTCACCTTAAACCTATGACCTCTGGTTGTTGATGGCCCTATTCTGGATAAAAGACTTTGTGCTTCTATTCAAAGATAGACACTAAAAGCTGGAGTAACTCAAAGGGTCTGACAGTATCTCTTGCGAAAATGAATAGGTGACATTTCGGATCGAGACCCTTCTTCAGACATCAACCCGAAATGTCATCTCTTCTTTTTCTGCAGAGATGCTGTCTGACTCACTGAGTTACTCTAGTAAGTTTTTGTGTCTATCTTCAGTTTAAACCAGCATCTGCAGTTTCTTCCTGCACAGTTTGTCTGTGCCCCTACTCTATCTATTCCCCTCCTGATTGTGTACACCTCTATAAAATCACCCTCATCCTTCTGCGCTCCAAGTAGGGGCGGATCTACTATGAAACTAATGAAGCTTACGCTTCAAGCCCTAATCCCGGAGGACCCCAGAAGCGACTTTAGTCCAGGTATTCTTCCGATTTTTTTTGCTTTTCTAGAAATTAACCAGATTTTTCTCCTGAACTAAACCCCTCGCCTCGACTACACTTCACCTCACACTTAAACCTCAACTCACTAAACCTCGCCTCAACTAAACCTCCCACCTCAGACATAATCCCCACCTCGACTAATCGCCACCTTTCTCCTGCTCCCGCGGGGAGGGGCTGCGGCTGACGCGGGCGGGGTTCGGGTTCAACTTCAACGTCAGCATGTGTGCGTCCCTCCCCGCCCCTCCCACCGGCTCTCTGGGGCAATGCGCCTGCGCCGCTCTCCTCCCTCCGCGCTCGGCCCCTGCCCCCCTAGTGTTGGAGTGTTCCGCTCACATGAGGCGCCACCAATGGCCGGGGGGGTTAGGGGGGTTGGGGCTATAAATACCGGGAGTGGGAGAGAGGTGGCAATTAGTGGAGACGCGGATTACATGTGAGGTGGAGTTTTGTCGTGAGGTGGGAGGTTTAGTTAAGTTGAGGTGGGGTTAAGGTGTGAGGTGAGGTGTGAGGTTTATTTGAGGGGTGAGGTTTAGTGAGGTACGGTTTAGTTGAGGCGAGATTTAGGTGTGAGGAGACGTTTGGTAGGGGGTATTGTTGAGGCAAGGGGTTTAGTGAGGCAAGGGGATTAGTCGAGGTGTATATGTGTAGGTGAGGGGAAGTGAGCATAGGTGAGGTGAGGAGAAGTGAGTATCTGAGCTCAGGAAAGGAGACCGTGGTGCTGCTAAACGAGACCAGACCACTGCCTTCTGTGGCAGAGAATTCCACAAATTCGCAACTCTGGTATGGGTTTTTCTCATCTCAGTGCTAGGCAAGGAGACATTTCAGGTAACATATTTTTTGTAAAGATTTTATTAGCTGTATGAGGCCATTTATTTAAACATATCAGATTATTAAGGGCTTGGACACGCTAGAGGCAGGAAACATGTTTCTAATGCTGGGAGAGTCCAGAACCAGGGGCCACAGTTTAAGAATAAGTGGAAGGGCAGGCCATTTAGAACAGAGATAAGGAAATACTTTTACACACAGAGAGTTGTGAATCTGTGGAATTCTCTGCGTCAGAAGGCAGTGGAGGCCAATTCTCTGGAGACTTTCAAGAGAGAAATAGATCGAGCTCTTAAAGATAGCAGTCAAGGGATATGGGGACTGATTGTGGATGATCACAGTGAATGGCAGTGCTGGCTCGAAGGCCCAAATGGCATACTCCTGCATCTATTGCCTATTGTCTATTTCATGAAATATATATATTTTCGGGGTTATTTTACTGCTTATGTGTGAAAAATTCTAAGCTTCTGTTATGTAAACTACCGGCAGGAAGCTTGAGGATCACTTTCAATTTATTGAAAATGCAGGAGCTTCAGGGGGCATTGCCCCTGAACCCCCACTGGGGTGCTGCCCCTGGACCCTGCTGAGGGGCTAACCAGCCTCCTGGACCCCCATACTTCCTACTTTTATCTCTGGAGGCGAATATCATGCTTCGTCTACATTGCTTACACATTTGGGGTCTACTTACTGTATGAGAAGGGGTTTTAGAAAAAAAAAAATAGTGTGATTCAATACAAAATAATAGTTAAAATAAAAATTAAAAGGTTATTGAAGTATCATGCAGGCTAGCCGTAAACGTTCAAATTAAGGATGTTTCATTCTAAATATATTTAATATAAAATAATTATAAATAATTTAAAACACTCTGAACATTTATGACAGAAATTAAAATTTGTGGTGATCTGTCGTGGAACAACCCCATTGAAGAAGATAACAGTGGTTACCCAGATCTCTTTGCTGGTAGCAAAGGGGCCCCCATAACAGTTCAAGCTTCAGGGCCCCAAAAATGTAGGTCCGCCACTGGCTCCATGGAATAAAGTCCTAGCCTGCCCAACCTCTCTCTATAGCTCAGGCCCTCAAGTCCTGGCAACATGCTCGTAAACCCACTTGCACCCATTAGTTTAGGTACTGACTCTATGGGCTGAATGCGGCTTTCTTCCCTGCTGCAATCATTTCTGTGAACATCTGCTGGGACACACAGTGTTTGCTATTGCTGTCTCTCCTGTTGGTAGGATGCATTAATCACTCAGCTGCAGAAACTGTCAAAACATGTCCAATCCTCAGGTAACATTAAATTGAAAGGGTTGCATCGCAGACATATACCTACAGCAAAAAAATAAGTGTCATCTGGATTTAAGGCCAGATATAAACCAAGTTAGTGGAAGATAGAAAAATAAAATTAGGTAAACATATTATGGAGGTTTCAAAAATATTTAAAGGCAAATCTGATGGTGATTCGAAGAGCAACAGCAGGTTCAACAATCAACTGGGGTAATTTTCATTTTCAAGTATGCAGCAATTCTAATTTGTTATTCCAATCCTTTAAGACTTGTGTAAATCCCAAGTGTTACAACACTCAATTATCACTTAGCCTTCATTTCCCGACTGCGACTCCACAATGTCAGGTGGTTTAGAGATGACATCATTGATAAGTGAGGGGAATTGCCTGCAGTTTAAATTGTATAAAAAAGCTGATCTCCGCCAATCGCTACAATGAAGCACAGGTTGTGTTAGTGTACAGCCATCTGTGGCCTTTGACAAGCCAGACGGCAACATTTATTCCGGGTGGATTTACTGGGATTCAGGAAGATTGTCACATCTTGGCTGCCAGACAGGCAGTGCAGACATCTGAGCCACCTTTCACACTTCCTTTCATGCACGGCAATAAACATGACATGGCATTGTCATTGCGACGCTGGGTAGTGTGCCAACACAACACAGTCTGGACTATAACATAGCAGGTTCAAAAATGAATAAACTGAGGTGCAGATAAAAATATATTCCAGAGTCTGAAGAGATGGAGAAAGGTCAGGATTGAAGGATAATTTTCCAGCCCCATGTGACAGATGCAGAGAAAGTAGGAGACTGACCAACGACAGGCTGGATAGCCTAACAACCACAGTTGGTAAATCTTTGGGAAAATCCCCAGAGACAACATTAAACAGAGGTTTACACTGTATGGAGTTTGTACGTCCTCCTTGTGACCTCGGGGGTTTTCTCCAGGTGCTCTGGTTTCCTCCCATTCAAAGGATGTGCAGGTTTGTAGGTTTATTGGTTCCTGTAACTTGATTCTAGTGTGTTGGATAGAACTATTGCACAGGTGATCGTTGGTCAGCATAGACTCGATGGGCTGAAGGGCCTGTTTCTACGCTGTATCTCTAAACTAAACTAAATAGTTAAACTCAGTGGGTTAGGTTGCATCTCTGGAGAACAAGGATAGATGACATTTCGGGTCAAGACCCTTCTTTAGACTGATTGTAGGGGTGGAGAAAGAAAGCAGGAAGGGAGGAGGGGCAGGACAAAGCTAGCAGGTATTAGGTAGATACAGGTGAGGAGGGACCGGACTCGCTGAGTAACTTTGTGTTTTATTTTATAAATCAGCATCTGCAGTTCTTTGCTTCTACTTTCTAAACAATAGTGAGAGATCAGTCAGTATGAATAAGGGAAGGCTGTAACTCACCAGTTATGAGATATTGTGAAGAATGTAGAACATATGATGGAGTCTATTTAGATTTTAGCAAGATATTTGACAAAGGCCTATTGGCAGACTGATCAGCAAAGTAAAATCCCAAAGGAACACAATATTGCTTTTAAAACTGATTCAGTGGGCTATGGAGTATCACATTGTTCATCACTCAGTACATTTGAATGATTTAGACCTAAAATATAGGTATAATTAATTACACATTTGCCATGATAAATTGGCGGTGTGGCAGATAATGTGCAGGATGTTGTGTATTTGAGTCCAGACGTGTCAGTTTGTAGCTGTGGTGTGCTGCATTTAGTATTAGTATACAATGAAATGTCGAGACCCTTCCTCGGACTGAGTCTATGTAGATTTCACAAAGATACTTGACAAAGGCCTGATACATTTTAAGTCCAAACTGTTCAAATGTACTTAGTGATGAACCCTGTTATGGTCCATAGCATTTGGCATTTTAGTTATCAAAGCTCCCAGTGACCATTGCCCACTGAGCCAGTTTTAAAGGCAATATTGTGTTCCTTTGGGGTTTTACTTTGCTCATCAGTCTGCCAATAGGTCTTTGTCAAATATCTAGCTGAAATCTACATAGACTGAGTCTGAAGAAGGGTCTGTCACTGAGCCAGGCCCCTCACAACCCCGAGGATCGGAGTACCGGAGAGTGGTGGGAGTCTGCGATGGCAGACATAAGAACAAAGTGCCAGCAAGTCTTACCTTCCGCGCCCTCAAGGGCGGCTGTGGGAAGCGCCCCTGGGGCACAAAGGCTGAAGGTGGCCGGGAAGGAGAGGGATGGTTCGCTGGATGATCTGGATCGAGGCGATGGCTGGAGGCCATGCAGCCGGGACAACGGGCCTTGATTCTCAGAAGGTGCAAATCCAGAGCCAACAAGATCATGGGGGACCCCTACCATCCCAGCAACAGACTGTTTCAGGTCAGGCAAACGCCTCCGTTGCCATGCTGTGAAAACAAAGGGGATGAGGAGTTTCTTCCCAGAGGGCATTAGGACTGTAAACTCATATCTCACCAGGGACTAACTTACTGTACCAATTTTCTGTTGTGTGGTGTCTTTTTAAATTGCTATTTCTTCTTTTTTTTTTTCTCCCACAAATATGTAATTCTGATTCTGTTCCATTCTGTTTTGTAGTTTTTTTTGCACAATCCGCAAGCATTGCCACTTTTAATTTCACTGCACATCTCGTATGCGTATGTGGCGAATATACTTGATTTGACCCGAAACGTCACCCATTCCTCCTCTCCGGAGATGTTGTCTGTTACTCCAGCTTTTTGCATCTATCTTCACAATAAATAGTTGGATACTCAGAAATGACCGATCATCAGGCTGTATGGCAGAACGATCATTGGGCCGCAGATATACCCTCGCAGCATGCCCGGCTCACCCGCCGCGGAGCCTGAAGAGGGACGTCACCGAGCCAGGCCCCTCACAACCCCGAGATCAGAGTACCAGAGAGTGGTGGAGTTGGCGATGGTAGACATAAGAACAAAGAGCCAGGAAGTCTTACCTTCCGCACCCTCAAGGGCGGCTGTGAGAAGCGCCCTTTGGGGCACAAAGGCTGAAGGTGGCCGGGAAGGAGAGGGACGGTTCGTTGGATGATCTGGATCGAGGCGATGGCTGGAGGCCATGCAGCCAGGGCAACGGACCTTGATTGTCAGCTGCAGCATGGACATTGAAAATGAAGCCAAAACCTGGCAACTTGTGTATGGCAGAACGATCTCAATAGTCTCAATGGACTATTACTATACACTTTGCACTTAATCTGGGATTGTGTTTATGTATCGTGATAATTTACTGAACTGTATGCAAAAACGAATTTCACTGTATCCCAGAACATGTGACAATACCAAACCATTGACCATTGACCAAAAGTGGAAGAAGAATCTTGGTCTGTATGTTCATAGGAGGTTTATAGGGTAGATAGTTAAAAGGGTTAAGGCCATGTTAGAATTGTGTAAAATATTAGTTAGGTCATAGACATATGCAATCATGAGTCATGCCACATAGAGCCATGCAGGTTACCCTGCATGCAAAAAAGTTCTTTAGCCCTATATGTCCATGCTAGTCGATGTCTTTGTGAGTCAGTCCCATTTACTTGCATTTGGCCGATATTGCTCCTAACCTTTCCTATGAACCTGGCCAAATGTCTTTTAAACTTTGTAATTGCACCTGCTAGCACCACTTCTTCTGCCAGTTTCTTCCATATACCCATCACCCTCTATGTGAAAAAGTTGCTTCTCACTTTCCCTTTAAATCTTTTCCTTCTCACATTAACCCTTCATGGCTTTGGACTTCCCTACTCTACTCTATCTATGCCCATCTTTTAAAAAAAATCCTCCTTAAGGTCACCCCTCAGCCTTCCTCCCTTCAGGGAAATCCGTTCAAGCCAAACCTTAACAGTATTGTACAAAGGGATCTTATGGTCAAAATCCATAGCTTCTTGAAAATGGCAGTACAAGTACATAAAGTGGAGAGAAAATCTATAGTATGTTTACCTGAATTGGTTGGGGCATTGAGTATAAGAGAAAGTACATGAGAAAGCAATATTGTACCTTTATATGACTTTGGTTCATCTGCATTTGGAGTATTGCGTGCGGTTCTGGCTGCCCCATTACAGGAAGGATGTGAAGGCTTTACAGTGGGTGCAAAAGCCCGGACAACCGGACTGCTAAACAGCTTCCTTCCACAGACTGTGAGGCTGCTAAAATGTCACTCCACCTGATTCTGCTGCTGCTTTTGCACTGACAATTTAATAACTGGCACTGAGTAATAACTGACACTGGCTCAGGCCAGCTGCCCTGGACATTTTATGACTGTTTTTACTTGTATTTTAATGCTGCTGTTTTTACCTGCACTTTTTTTTTAAACTATTCGTACTGTTTTATCAAGACTGGATGTTTTTTTATCGTTTTTTATTTTATGCGTGAAATGTTTACGTTTTTATGTGCGATGCTCCGGTATTCCCTGGGAGACGTCTTCTCATTTTGCACTGTAAGATGACAATAAAGGATGATAATGATAATAATAATGATAAAAGCGGTTTACCAGAATGCGGCCTGGATTACAGGGTATTTGTCATTAGGAGAGTCGGACAGACTTGGATTATTTTCGCTATAACATCAGAGGTTGAGGGAAGAAATATACATTTCTGATAGAAATGTATAACATTTTAAGAGGCATACATAGAACCTTTTGACAGAACCTTTAGACAGCATAGCTGTAAGGTTAAAGGAGCAAAGTTTAAATGAGATGTGAGGGACACTTTTTTACACAGAAGTGGTGAATGCTTGGAACGTACTATCAGGGGTGGTAGTGAAGTCACAATATGATAGTGGTATTTGTGAGGCTTTTCAATAGGCACATAGATGTGCAGGGAATTGTGGGAATGGAGATTTGTTTAACTGTGTATCATATTCAGCACATTGTGGACCAAAGGGCTGTACTCTTCTATGTTTTATCAAGTCTCTTCCGATAACTTAAACCCTCTAGTCTCGGCAACATCCTTGTGAATCTTTTTTGCATCCTACAAATTGTTGGGGGGGGGGGGAGAAAGAAAACTGGAAGAGAGGAGGGGTAGGACAAAACTGGCAGGTAGTAGGTGGGACCCGACCCGCTGAGTTAAACCAGCACTTTGAGTTTTATTTTATAAACCAGCATGTGCAGTTTTGTTTCTGCTTTCTAAACAATAGTGAGAGTTCAGTCAGTATGAATTTGTTGAGGGAAGTTACGAAATATTGTGAAGAATCTAGAATATATATATACCCCTGCAGCAAGCCCGGCTCACCCACCGCAGAGCCTGAAGAGCGATGTCACCGAGCCAGCGCCCTCACATCCCGGCGGTCCGGAGAGTGGAAGGAGTCGGCGACGGCGACGGCGACGGTAGACGTAAGAACAAAGGGCCAGAAAATGGATCCATGAGCCTTGCCTTCTGTGCTCTCATGGTTGGCTCTGGTAAGCGCTCCTGGGGTACAAAGGCTGAAGGTGGCCGGGAAATCTTCTACCTTTTATCAAGTCTCTTCTGGTAGTTTAAACCCTCTAGTCTCAGCAACATCCTTGTGAATCTTTTTTGTATCCTCTCCAGCTCAATCACATAATTCCTATAGCATGGCGATCAGAACTGCACACAGTCTCCAATGATGTATTATTAGTAAATCATTTCATCATTTTTTATCTTGACATTTGTGGGTTTTTTTCTCTTTCTTTCTTACTCCCTATCTATTAAAAAAAAAACTAGAAGCAGAATCAATCCACAAGTGATAATATTAATAATGTACGACTGGTATACATGAAATGTTTTTACCATAATATGTTTGCTTCTAATAAAAAAATATGTTTTTTAAATTTAAAATAAAGAACTGCATACAGTATTCACAGGTGGCACAATAGATAGTGGTAGAACTGCTGCCATACAACGACAAAGACCTGGGTCTGATCCTGAGTACGTGCAGTCTGTACGAAGTTTGTACACTCTCCCTGTGATGACGTTGGTTTTCTCCGGGTGCTCCGGTTCCCTCCTGTATTCCAAAGATGCGCAGGTTTGTAGGTTAATTGGCTTCCCAGCAAGGCACATGGCAGGAAGGTCCCATTAAGCTGTGGCCATACAGGACAGCAGGCCTGGCTCGCCCACTGCAGACGATTAACCCGTTTGGAATTCCCGACTCACCCACTGTTGACTGGGAACCCGCACAGAAGACCCGTGGGCCACGCGGCAGGAGGTAGGAAGACCCAGTGGGCCGAACCTGTAAGGGGGAAGCCACGGAGCCCGGCCCCCTGCTCAACCTCCGAAAACCAGAGTACCGAAGCGGACCAAGGCCGGTAGGAAAGTGAACCGGGGTATTACCTCCTCAACTCTCAAGGTCAGTTGCTTGAGGAGCCCCTTAAGCACGGAAGTGGCTGGGCAAGAAGAGGAACGTCAGTACACTGAACTATCTAGAAGTTCGCCTGGATCAAGCGCCGCTCCATAAGGCTTAGAGCATGGTCCACAGTTTGGAAACAATGCCATAGCTGGTTACTCAAAAATAATTACACTGAGTTTTGTACGTGTGACCATAAAGCACCATTGAACTATTCTGTAATAATTGTCCCCAGTGTGGAGGGTAGGATTAGTGTACGGATGATCGCCGGTCGGCATGGACAAGGTGGGCCAAAGGGCCTGCTCCCACGCTGTATCTCTAAACTAAACCAAACTACTCCAGTTCCATCTCACTGATGTCTTGCACTGTTTAAGGTTGAACCATACAACTGCATACAGCTTGTTTCCACATGACAGGAAAAATATGCACCAGATAAGATCTAGAGTAAATTTAAAATGATAGTGCAAAGGTTGCAGAACATTAGTTATATGCAGAGATCAGCGGGGCTGAATCATCTCCCACAGAACAAGAATAATGGGGGGAGATTTAAATAACCTGTATAAAACAATGAGAGATACACACAGAGTGAACAGCTGGAATCTATTTCCTTTAGCGGAGAGTTTAACAACCCTGGGAAACCGGGGAAAAATATTTAATTAATTGGTGAAAGGATGAGAAGGGAATTAATGAAAAACAAATTCACCTAATGAGTGGTTCCTGAACGGATGGTGAAGAGGAAACCCCTATCTCATGCAGGAAGTACCTCGACAAACACTTGAAAAATGTTAGCCAATAGGATTCTAAAATAATTAAGAGATATTTTGGGCGACTTGGACAGAACAGGTTGAATGGCTTCCTTTTTCTGTTATATAATTCTATCAATAAGAAAAAGGAGAGAACTGAATTTCAGACATTCAGATTCCTTTACAAAATTATAGCTTCAAAAGCTGGAAGCTTTATTCCCTTTCAAAAGTTTCCAGAGGCATTTCAGAGGCAGTGCTGGTTCAGATATCGTCCTTGGGATCCAGTTACTCATTTTGAGGATGGCATTAGGCTATATAATTGGACCAATCACCCATAGAGGAACCCACTGCTGTGGTCCATCATGCTCCCTGCCAGAGAGGTTAGTCTCATAGATCTAAACCAGTTAAGACTGGGGCAATAGGGGATACAAGCTGATACAAGGGATACAAGGGGATATAAGCATAATATAGGACAATGTCACACACGGTCCAGTTAGTGTTTACAATAATGAAAGGCCCTAGCCTTGCTTTATCCCCGTGATATAAATAGGACTCAAAACTATCCCCTTATTAAAATTGCGGCATAATTCTTTCATCATATTTTTCTTTCCATTCAAATGGATTTTCAACAGTTTTTTCCCTTTTGCGCACCAGAGTAACGTTTAATTTTTAAGCAAATCATGTATTAATTATTCTGCCTGCTCATTATCATATTCTCAAATATAATTTCTCAATCTACCTTTAATTTAATTTACAAAATTAATGTAGATTAATAATGCTTTAGTGAATGTTTGGCAGCTCTGAATAACCTGTCCCACCTCATTATACGTTAATGAAGTTTTAACACAACTTCCAAATATAAATCCTTCTTCCACGCGCATCATTTCACTCGCTTTCCAGTTTTCTTTGGGCACGCATTGAGCGAGTTTATGCACCTGACTATGGAACCAATAATCTGTAGGTAGCGATTAGCATTTTCGAATTGCATCCAGGGAAATCATAAAAGATTGTGAAATAATCAATTGGATAAAACAAAACTGCATCGTTAACTTTGTTCTAATCCAGTTCACTCTGGTCAATAGATAGATCCGTTGAATGTGTATTAAGACAGCACTTCAAGTTGGGAGGTCATGTTGCAGTTGTATAAGTTGTTTGTGAGACCACATTTAGAATACTGTGTTCAGTTCTGGGTATCATGTAATAGAAAAGATATTGTCAAGCTTGAAAGGGTTCAGAGAAGATTAACGGGGATGATGACATAGAAACATAGAAACATAGAAACATAGAAATTAGGTGCAGGAGTAGGCCATTCGGCCCTTCGAGCCTGCACCGCCATTCAATATGATCATGGCTGATCATCCAACTCAGTATCCCGTACCTGCCTTCTCTCCATACCCTCTGATCCCCTTAGCCACAAGGGCCACATCTAACTCCCTCTTAAATATAGCCAATGAACTGGCCTCGACTACCCTCTGTGGCAGGGAGTTCCAGAGATTCACCACTCTCTGTGTGAAAAAAGTTCTTCTCATCTCGGTTTTAAAGGATTTCCCCCTTATCCTTAAGCTGTGACCCCTTGTCCTGGACTTCCCCAACATCGGGAGCAATCTTCCTGCATCTAGCCTGTCCAAACCCTTAAGAATTTTATAAGTTTCTATAAGATCCCCTCTCAATCTCCTAAATTCTAGAGAGTATAAACCAAGTCTATCCAGTCTTTCTTCATAAGACAGTCCTGACATCCCAGGAATCAGTCTGGTGAACCTTCTCTGCACTCCCTCTATGGCAATAATGTCCTTCCTCAGATTTGGAGACCAAAACTGTACGCAATACTCCAGGTGTGGTCTCACCAATACCCTGTACAACTGCAGTAGAACCTCCCTGCTCCTATACTCAAATCCTTTTGCTATGAAAGCTAACATACCATTCGCTTTCTTCACTGCCTGCTGCACCTGCATGCCCACTTTCAGTGACTGGTGTACCATGACACCCAGGTCTCGCTGCATCTCCCCTTTTCCTAGTCGGCCACCATTTAGATAATAGTCTGCTTTCCTGTTTTTGCCACCAAAATGGATAACCTCACATTTATCCACAGGACTAGAGGGTCTGAGCTATAGGGAGAGGTTGAGTAGGCTGGGTCTCTATTCCATGGAGCGCAGGGGGATGAGGGGTGATCTTATAGAGGTGTATAAGATCATGAGAAGAATAGATCGGGTAGATGCACAGAATTTCTTGCCCAGAGTAAGTGAATCGAGGACCATAGGACATAGGTTCAAGGTGAAAGGGAAAATATTTAATAGGAATCTGAGGGATAACTTTTTCACACAAAAGGTGGTGGGTGTATGAAACAAGCTGCCAGAGGAGGTAGTTGAGGCTGGGACTGTCCCAACGTTTAAGAAACAGTTAGACGGTTACATGGATAGGACAAGTTTAGAGGGATATGGAGCAAACGCAAGCAGGTGGGACTAGTGTAGCTGGGACATGTTGGCCAGTGTGGGCAAGTTGGGCCGAAGGGCCTGTTTCTTAATTGTACCACTCTATGACTCTAAGTCTTCATGCTGCAAGTTCCCCAGCACCTGTTACAAAGAATGGATCGACTGGGCTTATGTTGGCTGGAATTTAGAAGGATGAGAGGGATTTTATAGAAACATATAAAATTCTAAAGGGGTTGGACAGGCTAAAAGCAGGAAAAATGTTTCTGATGTTGGGAGAATCCAGAACCAGGGGATCACAGTTCAAGAATAAGGTGTATGCCATTTTGGGCTAAGATGAGGAAAAACGTTTTCACCCAGAGAGTTACAAATCTGTGGAATTCTCTGCCACAGAAGGCAGTGGAGGCCAATTGACAGTGGATGTTTTCAAGAGAGAGTTAGATATAGCTCTTCGGGCTAACCAAATCAAGGAATATGGGGAGAAAGTAGGAACGGGGTACTGATTTTGGATGATCAGCCATGATCATATTGAATGGCGGTGCAGGCTCGGTGGGCCGAATGGCCTACTCCTGCACCTATTGTCTATGCTTCTATGTTTATAGCTTCCACATCAAACACAAGTTTGTTCTGTGCATCAAACAGCAACTGAATTGCAATATGGATGAGGAATCTGTTTTATAACCTGGCAAATACTTTAAAAAACTGGATGATACTAGTCATAGACAATTATGCCGGGGTATATTAATAATCACGCTATGTGTCGTGACTTTTAAGTCACTGAAATTCTGTGGAGGTTCAGGATGGCTTACCTGCATATACTTGAAATACTGTAATTAGTGAACAAAGGAATTTGAGTTTTCGACTAATTACTAATACATCAGTCTGAGGAAGAGTTCCAGCCTGAAACATCGTCTGTCTGTTGCTTCCACAGATACTGCTTGACTCGCTGAGTCCTGCCATCACTTTGTTGCTTGCTTAAGATTCAAACATCTGCAGTGTCTTGTGTCTCTCTTTGACTGATTTCTACTCAGATGTGGAAAGGACTGAACTCCCCAATTCCTAACACAGCACATAAGTCAGTCCAGCAGTTAAATAGCTGAGCATTCATCTCTATCAATAATCATGCTACCAGGGCATTCTAAAATGTGGACTTCGAGGTATCTTCACCAGCTGTGCACTCCTGTTACCTTCAGTAGTTCTTACAATTATTGTGTAACCTAGAGTGAGTGTTGTATGTATGTATCAGCAATTAATTTATTTGCCTGTGTTTGACTTTCCGCTATGAAGTTTCATGTAGTCTGGTATTCATCTTGAGAGACTGGTAAATATTGACGTGCAAAAAGGTGGCACAGTGGTGCAGTGCTAGTGTTGCTGCCTTACACGTCACAGACCCGGGTTCAAGCCTGACTATGGGTGCTGTCCGTACAGAGTTTGTACGTTCTCCCTGTGACAGCATGGGTTTTCACCGGGTGTTCCGGATTCCTCCCACACTCCAAATAATTGTACACAGATCAATCCCATCAATGCCTTTACTTCCACAGAAGATTGGGGAGATATGGTACAGTATATCGATGAGTATCTCTTGAATTTCTACAGGCATACTGTAGAAAGCATCATGGCCTGGTTCGGCAATTCAAAGCCCCAGGAATGAAGGAGATCACAAAAAGTGGTGAACATTGCCTAGTCCATCATGAGTACAGGATTCCCCACCATCGAACTCCAACTAAACTCCGAACTACAAACTGCATTGATTGCACAAGGAACTTTGGGCTTTGGTTTTTCTTTGCACAAATTAGGTTTTTTAAATTTATTGAACTTTTTTTATGTTTGTTTATTACATTATCTATTGAGTATTGTGTTTACAAACCTGTTGAGCTGCTGCAAGTAGGAATTTCATTGTTCAGTTTATGTCCAAATGACAATATAACACTCTTGACTCTTAACTCAGTTTACCAGCCACCAGCCATCCGTGGTGGCTCTCTGTCCAGTGGAACAGATTGAATTAGCAGCAGTCTTAACTAAGTGAGTCAGTGGAAATGAAAACCAAAAAGGTTGATTAAAGTCAACTTTCTTAAAGTTCAAGTCTGTTCAAAATGTGAATGCTTGCCAGCACCAGTCATTTAGACTTGGGCAAAATATAAATCAAAGCTTGACATTTAAGGAAAACACATTTTTTAAAATAAGATCAAAGCTGTACACATTTCACCAAGGACCTATATGCTTACAGCAAATGTATTTATCTTTAAAGATGTGTGGGATTGAGAGCGGTGGGTGCGGTGAACACACTGCCATGATTGATGATGGAGGTAGATATGGAAACAGCATTTAAGAGGCTTTTCGATAGGCAACTGGATATGCAGGGAATGGAGGGATATGTATCAGGTGAAGGCAGATGAGATTTGTTTAAGTCCGCATCATGTTTGGCACGAACATTACGGGCAAGACTTCAATGGTGGAACATGCGTAGGACGATGACTGACCTTAGTGGAGCGTCACAATGGCTGGGAAAGCGGATGAAGGCTGCAGCAGAAAAGGGTCCGGTCATCTTTGACTCCATGCCACTGGATCCTGACCCAGATCCGTCAAGGACCGTGGGGTGGCTGTCTGTGCACCAATCTCCCCACGTTAAACAAAGTCACGCACAAGTGTTCTCCATATAGGGAATAGCACCCTGGAGACACCCATGGTCAGATATGACCGAAGGAGGCCGAAGTATGGGTCAAGGAGCCTGTTCCTGTGTTTTATTGTTCTATGTTCTTACACTTAAATATTCTTGCAATTAAGGACCATCTACCATTGCCTACCTAATTCACTTCTGCATCTGTATGTCATCTTACAGTGATTTGTAGACAAGGATAACCAGGTCCTTTTGAACACCAATGTTTCTCATTCTCTCAATATTAAAAAAAAGACTGAAAATGTCTGTTTTTTTCTCCCATTGTAGAGCATCTATCATGTAATCAGCCCAATCTTGATCCACCTGATTCCTCTGTGTTTTCTGCAATACTTACAGCCTCAAGATCAAGATATTTTATCTCTAAATTCCATCATATGGCTTTTGACAGGTGAACAGGTCTATAATTCATTTTCTTCCTCTATCTACTTTCATGAACAGCATATGCTACCTTCCAATCAACAAGAATTATTACAAAATCTATAGTATTTTGTAAGATATTAAAGGGTCTATCCCACTGCTGGGACCTAATTCGCGAGTTTAGAAGAGTTTGCCCTCGACATACTCGCAGCATGGTCGACATGAGGTCCTACGAGGTCTTTGTACCTCTCCTTCATGCTCGAGTGTAGTTCCCGCGTACTGTCTCGAGGCATCAGCTAGGTTGCGGCATTTTTTTCAACATGCTGAAAAATGCCCACGAGTAAAAAAAGGTCGCCATGGAAAAAATCGGTATTTTTTTTACTCGTAGGTTTAGTTGAGGTAGGTCATAGTAGGTCGTAATGCTATCGTAGGTAATCGAAGGCAATCAAAGCTAATCAAAGGTAGTCGAAGGTAAAACTCGTTGGGAAAAAAAAAGGTAAGTAAACCGACCGGTAATGTTAAATGCCCGCTAAACTTTATTAAAAGTTGTCTGGCTTCTTAAAAGAGTCTCCACTCCTTCCCCTCCCCTTCTCCCCCCTTCTCTCCCCCTCCTCCCTCCGCGCTCTCTAATGGACTTACCGTTACTGTGCCAGCCATCTTTTACCTTCCTCTTCATCGCGGGTGTGACAGCGCTCCGCCACTTTCCCTGGCCCCCGCCTTTGCGATATGTTTGTGTGTGTGTGTATGTGTGCAGACAGTCAATCTGGCTCGTGGTTTCATCGCTGACGGTCGATCCAGCTTGAGGTTTTTCAGGCGCGTGCCCTCGAGCTTGAAGGTCGAAGACAGTCACTGAATAGTCACGTTAATTGGACAGGCCCTTAACCAGAGGATCTACCATTGCCACAATCATCCCATACAAGTATCTGATTTGCAGATCACCAAGTTTGGGGTTTCAGATTTCAGTCTCATTAACTTTTCCAGTAGTTTTTTTTTCACCAAATATTTATTACCTCACTTGCACTGGGTCCCTGATTCTTCAGTATTTCTGTAAAGATTTATTTTCTCTTCTTCCATAAAGGCAAAAATACACCAATAAGGGCCTGTCCCACTTGGCCGTCATTTGCGCCTCATTTACGCGTCATATGTAAAATAGGTCGATGCGTCGTTACGTGCGACATCGTGCACAAATCACGCATCATCTTGCCGTCTGGTGCGCGTAACAACATTAGAATACCCTGCGGCGAGCAGTGACGCATGGTTACGCACGGTGACGTAATCATGCGTCACCACGTGAAACACGTGAGACGTCGGGATGCCAGCATGCGTACCCAATGCGTCAACGTGCGTACGTGATACGTCACGCAGATGGCGCACGAGGATATTGTGCAGCACGAAATCCAAGAGCGTCGTGCGATACTGCTCGCAACTCCACTCCTCCACGCCTCTCCATGCGCCCGTCCCGCGCTACCCACACGCTACCCATGCGTCACAATGCGACGACCACATTTTTGGAGGTCGCGTAAATGGCGCGCAAATGACGGCCAAGTGGGACAGGCCCTTTAGTTTACTTCCTGTGCTATCTTCTTTCTTTTATATATTCTCTCTGTAAATAAGCAATCCATATTTGCCTTGGTCACTCTTTTCTAGTTTACATAACTGTGGAAAGTCTTGCAGGATATTGTAATGTTTTAATGTTTCTTGCTAGTTAACACATTTATATTTTCCTTGTCTTCGTCAACCTTCCCCTTTTGCAGAATGCTAAAACTCTACTGAAAAGCTTACTGCTTTTTTTTCTGGTAACTTTGTAAATTCTTTCCATTCATGTAATATTACCTATAATTCATCTTATCTCTTCTAATCCACAGTTGGGCCACTCTTGCTTTTGTAGTCTTTGCACATCAGAGGAAAGTTTATTTTTGAAGCAAACCATGTACTAATGAGCTTGCCTGCTCACTGTCACATCCTCAAATATAATTCCCAATCTACTTTAATTTCGTTTATAAAACTAATGTAGATTAATAATGATTTAGTAAATGTTCCGCAACTCTGAACAACCTGTCCCAACTCATTATACGTTAATGAAGATTTAATACAACTTCCAAATAAAGTAAATCCTTCTTCCCCGCGCATCATTTCACTCGCTTTCCAGTTTTGTTTCGGTGCGCGTTGAGCGAGTTTTTGCACCAATACTCTGTTGCGATTAGTATTTTGAAAATACACCCAGGGAAATCATAGAAGGTTACGAAATAATCAACTAGATAAAACAAAACTGCGTCGTTAACTTTGTTCTAATTCAGTCAACTCTGGTCAATAGATATATCCGTTGCAAGGCGTATTTAAGACAACACTTCAAGTCTTCACGCTGCGAGTTCCCCAGCACCAGTTACAGCTCCCACATCAAACGAAAGTTTGTTCTGTGCATCAAACAGAAACTGATTTGCAAAGTGGATGAGGAATTTGTTTTACAACAACCGCACAAATACACCATAAAAAGCTGCACCAAAATAAAAGTTTTCCTTCGTTTACCTTTGAACACTACTTGGTGGAGTAGAGGAGGGGAAGTTTATGGAGAGAAATTGGAATCTGCATAGGTATCCTGGTGAAACTGGCAGCCAATGGAAAGGCGTAGGGTCCCAGTTTTGGCAGGGGGTTGTGGAGTTCGGCTTTTACGGGACCTCGCCCCGCGCCACTCCTTGTACGGCGCAAATGAGTCGTGTCTAAAGACAACCTCACCCTCTCGGTTCCTCGACTCCCCATTACCTCTCCGCTTCCCAGTTACCTGGTTTCTCTTTGGAAATGGGAATGTTTCGCGGATCAAGGTAGGAAATCAAATGCAATTGTAATGGTTAATTTCATTACCATCACATATAGTATATTTGTGATTTAAAAAAACCCAGATTATATTGATAAACCAATCTGTAGCCTTAACTTATTTTCTATTGATTTCATGAGCCACTATTATTTTCTGAAATGTTCTATATACGTATGGGCAAACATTGTGGAGCAACTTCACATGGGAAAATAATCCAGTGTATGTATATGTGTTTGTATGTCTGGTGACACGAAACGTTACCTATCCATTTTCTCCAGAGATGCTGCCTGACCCGCTGAGTTGCTCCAGCGTTTTGTGTCTATCTTTGGTATAAACCGGCATCTGCAGTTCATTTTTATTAGTGTATATTTGTGTTGTGTTCACTGGGAGAGCAATATCAAGATGTGTATGAATATCTAAAGTGACGTGCAGAAAATGATATTTGTAGTGTGTTAAGTGGAGATCAAAGCCATAGCACATTTTGTTTGAATGGTTAAACACTTTTAATTTACCTCGGAGAGTATTAATTAACTGGAGAGATCTTGGTTGCAGCTAGGCTGTTTCAAAGATTGAGTTGTAAACTTTTGAAACAGCGCAGGCAGGTGTTGCTTCATATGGATGAGGACAACTCTGTTCCAAAAACAAATCGAATGCAGCCAGAATCCATTCCCTCCACAAATGCTCTGTGATTTGCAAAGACAGTTATGTTAAAATTAGGTGTAACTAGTAGACGTTTCCGGTTTGAAGTAAGCTCCAGGGCTTTTCTGTTTACCATTTTTATTTTTGAACCCACCTTTGTCTCAGTGAGAGGGTGAGTTTCAATGTAATTTCCTGCCTGTGAGGATGAGTATCATTCAATGCATAAGACCCATTTGAATATTGGTAGAAGGTTGTAATAGTCACCTTGAGCAAATGACATGTGCATCGAGTGATATTCGCCATGGTCGTAAGGAACATGTTCAGACTATTCTTGGGAACATAGAATCTGTTGGATAGGGGGGTTGCACGTAAGGTCATAGGGCTTGACGCATGGAGCCGCTCAATCCATCTGGAGGACATCCGTAACTTCCGTTATATGTTATTAATGCAAGAAACGCATACTTTCCTACCTGTTAAAAACTGCCAAAATTTACGCGCTGTAAAAAATTGTGGAAGTTGGGGTGAGTGTGAGAGACATGTACCCAACTACAGAATTCCAAAAGTGAAGCGAAATGAAGGCAAAGAGAAGCGAGAACTGAAGGGACAACAGCAGCTAAAGTGCTTGGCAAACACTGGCTGTGCAGATATCGGAATTGAAAATATTGGGAATTATCGCGTTTGCTCACTGCATTTCATCAACAGTAAGGCATTATTTGTGGTTTTCCTTGATTACTTTGGTATCTAAAAAGTCTCAGAAGTGATAAATCTGGTTGTAAATTTTTCTTCAGATGCGTTTTCATTTTGTATGCAAAAACCCACTTGAGAACCATGGGCGATTTAAAAAAATTTACAGCCAGATTTATCCCTTCTGAAACTTTTTAGATGCCAAAGGAACCAAGAAAAAACACAAATAATGCCTTAGTTGATGAAATGCAGTGAGCAAACGGCCAATGTTCGCTAAGCACTCTGGCTGTTATTGTCCCTTCAGCTCTCGCTTCTATCTACCGTCATTTCTCCTCACTTTTGGAATTGTGAAGTGGGCTAAATGTCTCACACGATTTCCCGATTTCCATAATTATTTACAGCACAAAAATTGACAATTTTGGCGGGTTTTAACGGGTCCGCTAGGCTGGAAACAATGGTAAGTGCTCACCTGCAGTTCATCGCGTGTACTCCATTTGGTGTAGCATAGCAACAGTACGGGTCATGGGTCGTGACCCGACTGCCGTGAAACCTCCCTATAGGAAAGGGCAAAGGTTAATAAAGCTTGAGTCTTTTTGTAGGTGCATGTAGGTACATGGAACCCCACACAGTTATCATTTTAAAGATTTCTATGGATCAACATAATATAATATTTAAATCGGGCGCGGGGCTTTACTCCACAGAGGCCCGGGAGCCGTTGGAGCAAGAGGAGGAGTTTCCGGGCGGTGAGTGTTTAAATCGGGCGCGGGGCTTTACTCCACAGAGGCCCGGGAGCCGTTGGAGCAAGAGGAGGAGTTTCTGGGTGATGAGTGTTTAAATCGGGCGCGGGGCTTTTACCGAAATCTGTAACCTTCCACACTTCATAGGGAGGGTTCTGGTGGAAGCCGCTGATTGGTGGAAGCAGACTAGAGGAAGCAGCTGATTGGGTGCAACCTCAGGTTAGCATTTCTGCTTTCTGGTTAAAGGTACAGTGCTTTAGTAAAGGTACAGTGGGCTAAAGGTACAGTGCTTTAGTAAAGGTACAGTGAGCTAAGGGTACAGTGCTTTCTTTTTAGTAAAGGTACAGTTTAAAGGACAAGTGGGAGCAGCTGATTGTGAGTCAGATCCCTGCTGATTTCTTCCAGCAGTTTGTATTGTATTGTACTTGTATTGTATCCAGGGTAAGGCGGGAGAATGAGGGCCAGGGCAGTTTACTGTTCTGGATGTCAGATGTGGGAGGTCATGGTGTCGGATGGCCCTCCAGACGTCCACATCTGCGCCAGGTGCATTGAGATGGGGCTCCTAAGGGACCGTATTAGGATCCTGGAGCAGCAGCTCGATGACCTCTGTCTGGTCAGGGGGAGTGAGGAGGTCATAGAGATGAGTTATAGGGAGGTGGTCACTCCAAAACCACGGGAGACAGACATGTGGGTCACGCTTAGGAAGGGCAAGGGGCAGAGGAAGGGCAAGGGGCAGAGGCAGGGAAGAGTGAGTACCCCAGTGTCTGTACACCTTGAAAATAAGTACTCCTGTTTGAGTACTGTTGGGGGGGACAGCCTGCCCGGGGGTAGCGACAGCGGTCGAGCCTCTGGCACAGAGACCGGCCCTGTTGCTCAGAAAGGTAGGGAAAAAAAGAGGAGGGCAATAGTAATTGGGGACTATAGTTAGGGGGTCGGATAGGCGATTCTTTGGACGCAGTCGGGAGACCAGGATGGTGGTCTGCCTTCCTGGTGCCAGGGTCTCGGATGTGTCTCAACGCGTCCAAGATATCCTGAAATCAGAGGGAGAGGAGCCTGAGGTCGTGGTACATATAGGTACCAATGACATAGGTAAAAAAAGAGAGGAGGTCCTGAAGGGAGAATTTAGGGAGTTGGGAGGAGAGTTAAGAAAAAGGACCAACAAAGTAACAATCTCAGGATTACTGCCTATGCCACGCGACAGTGAGAGTAGGAATGGAGCGAGGTGGAGGATAAATGCGTGGCTGAAGGACTGGTGCAATGGGCAGGGATTCAAGTTTCTGGATCATTGGGACTTCTTTTGGGGAAGGTGTGACCTGTACAGAAAGGACGGGTTGCACTTGAACCCGAGGGGGACCAATATCCTGGCGGGGAGATTTGCAAAGGCTACTGGGGAGACTTTAAACTAAAATGGTTGGGGGGAGGGACTCAAATAGCGAAAGCTAGTAGACAGAGTGTGAGGCAGGAGGCAGAGAAGGGAAGCACTCGGACCCAAAATCTAGGGGAGAAAGAAGAAAAAGAAAATAAACATAGAATAAGAGGCGGTGGGTTTCTTAAATGTGCATATTTTAATGCTAGGAGCATTGTAAGAAAGGTGGATGAGCTTAGAGCCTGGATTGACACCTGGAAGTATGATGTTGTGGCGATCAGTGAAACATGGTTGCAGGAGGGCTGTGATTGGAAACTAAATATTCCAGGATTTCGTTGCTTCAGGTGTGATAGAATTGGAGGGGCAAGAGGTGGAGGTGTTGCATTGCTTGTCAGGGAAGATATTACAGCAGTGCTTTGGCAGGATAGATTGGAGGGCTCGTCTAGGTAGGCTATTTGGGTGGAACTGAGAAGTGAGAAAGGTGTAGCAACACTCGTAGGGGTGTATTATAGACCGCCAAATGGGGAGCGAGAATTGGAAGAGTAAATATGTAAGGAGATAGCGGATATTAGTAGTAAGCACAAGGTAGTGATTGTGGGAGATTTCAATTTTCCACACATAGACTGGGAAACACATTCTGTAAATGGGCTGGATGGTTTGGAGTTTGTAAAATGTGTGCAGGATAGTTTTTTGCTGCAATACATAGAGGTACCTACTAGAGAAGGGGCAGTGCTGGACCTCCTATTAGGAAATGAGTAAGGTCAGGTGGCCGAGGTATGCGTTGGGTAGCACTTCGGGTCCAGTGATCACAATACCATTAGTTTCAATATAATTATGGAGAGGGTCAGAACTGGACCTAGGGTTGAGATTTTTGATTGGAGAAAGGCTAACTTTGATGAGATGCGAAATGATTTAAAAGGAGTGAATTGGGACATTTTGTTTTATGGGAAGGATGTAGAAGAGAAATGGAGGACATTTAAAGGGGAAATTGTAAGAGTACAGAATCTTTATGTCCCTGTTCGGTTGAAAGGAAATAGTAAAAATTGGAAAGAGCCCTGGTTTTGGAAAGGGAAATTGGACACGGTCCGGAAAAAGAGAGATCTACAATAATTATAGGCAGCATGGAGTGAATGAAGTGCTTGAGGAGTATAAAGAATGTAAAAAGAATCTTAAGAAAGAAATTAGAAAAGCTAAAAGAAGATATGAGGTTGCTTTGGCAAGTAAGGTGAAAGTAAATCCAAAGGGTTTCTGCAGCTATATTAATAGCAAAAGGATAACGAGGGATAAAATTGGTCCATGAGAGAGACAGAGTGGACAGCTATCTGCAGAGCCAAAAGAGATGGGGGAGATATTGAACAATTTCTTTTCTTCGGTATTCACCAAGGAGAAGGATATTGAATTATGTGAGGTAAGGGAAACTAGTAGAGTAGCTATGGATACTATGAGATTCAAAGAAAAAGAAGTACTGACACATTTGAAAAATATAAAAGTGGATAAGTCTCCAGGCCCTGACTGGATATTCCCTAGGACATTGAGGGAAGTTAGTGTAGAAATAGCAGGGGCTATGACAGAAATATTTCAAATGTCATTAGAAACGGGAATAGTGCTTGTGGATTGGCGTACTGCACATGTTGTTCCATTGTTTAAAAATGGTTCTAAGAGTAAACCTAGCAATTATAGACCTGTTAGTTTGACCAGTGGTGGCCAAATTAATGGAAAAGATACTTAGAGATAATATATATAAGCATCTGGATAAACAGGGTCTGATTAGGAACAGTCAACATGGATATGTGCCTGGAAGGTCATGTTTGACTAATCTTCTTGAATTTTTTGAAGAGGTTACTAGGGAAATTGATGAGGGTAAAGCAGTGGATGTTTTCTATATGGACTTTAGTAAGGCCTTTGACAAGGTTCCTCATGGAAGGTTGGTTAAGAAGGTTCAATTGTTGGGTATAAATGCAGGAGTAGCAAGATGGATTCAACAGTGGCTGAATGGGAGACGCCAGAGAGTAATGGTGGATGGCTGTTTGTCAGGTTGGAGGCAGGTGATTAGTGGGGTGCCTCAGGGATCTGTGTTGGGTCCACTGTTGTTTGTCATGTACATCAATGATGTGGATGAAGGTGTGGTAAATTGGATTAGTAAGTATGCAGATGATACAAAGATAGGTGGTTGTGGATAATGAAGTAGATTTCCAAAGTCTACAGAGAGATTTAGGCCATTTGGTAGAATGGGCTGAAAGATGGCAGATGGAGTTTAATGCTGATAAGTGTGAGGTGCTACATCTTGGCAGGACAAATCAAAATAGAACGTACATTGTAAATGGTAGCGAATTGAGGAATGCAGTTGAACAGAGGGATCTAGGAATAACTGTGCATAGTTCCCTGAAGGTGGAATCTCATGTAGATAGGGTGGTAAAGAAAGCTTTTGGTATGCTAGCCTTTATAAATCAGAGCATTGAGTATAGAAGTTGGGATGTAATGTTAAAATTGTACAAGGCATTGGTGAGACCAATTCTGGAGTATGGTGTACAATTTTGGTCGCCCAATTATAGGAAGGATGTCAACAAAATAGAGAGAGTACAGAGGAGATTTACTAGAATGTTGCCTGGGTTTCAGCAACTAAGTTACAGAGAAAGGTTGAATAAGTTAGGTCTTTATTCTTTGGAACGCAGAAGGTTAAGGGGGGACTTGATAGAGGTCTTTAAAATGATGAGCGGGATAGACAGAGTTGACGTGGACAAGCTTTTCCAATTGATAGTAGGGAAGATACAAACAAGAGGACATGACTTCAGAATTAATGGACATAAGTTTAGGGGTAACATGAGGGGGAACTTCTTTACTCAGAGAGTCGTAGCTGTGTGGAATGAGCTTCCAGTGGAAGTGGTGGAGGCAGGTTCGATTTTATCATTTAAAAATAAATTAGATATGTATATGGATGGGAAAGGAATGGAGGGTTATGGTCTGAGTGCAGGTAGATGGGACTAGGGGAAAATAATTGTTCGGCACGCACTTGTAGGGCCGAGATGGCCTGTTTCCGTGCTGTAATTGTTATATGGTTATATGGTTATACAGCTTTTATTTAGATTTTATAACAATATTTAAGACACTCAGACAGATATATGGATAGGAAAGGTTTAGAAGATATGGGCCAAACGTGAGCAAATGGAATGAGCTAGATATTTCATCTTGGTCGGCATGGACTAGTTGGGCCAAAGGACCTGTTTCCCTGCGGTAAGTATCTATCTATGACTCCATGACACAATGTGTGTTTATTGTGCCACTGCCCCCCCCCCCCCCCCAAGAATGAACATATGCATTTTCCAGAGAACAATAAAATCCAGCCATGACTAATCATGATAATGAGTCCTTAATGAGAATTCCACATTGCCATTCGTTAAGGAAATGTGGATAAAGGTGAAGTTTGGGAGGGATATTTTGATATTTTAGAGCATGATGATATTAAGGCGTTAAGTATCTTGAAAAAACCTTAAAGTGGATAAGTCCCCATTGTCGAATCAATGCGAACATACAGAGGGAAGCAAGAGAGGAGACTGATGGGGTTTTGACAAAAATCTTTGTTAATTGGTTGAAAATGTAGGTGGTTTATTTAGTAAGCTTGCAGGTAACAGGAAAAACGGTGGAGCTGTGGATAGTGAGGATGATTGTGAAACACGACACCAAGACATAGATTAGTTGTACAGAAGGGCAGACAGATGGCAGCCAGAGTTTAAGCTGTACAAGTATGAGATTATTTTTGCACTTTTGGAGGTCAAACATAAGAGGTCAGTATAGAGCAAATGGTGGGTGCCTAAAGAGCACTGGTATATGAAGAGATCTTGAACTGCAAGTCCATAGCTCCCTGAAAGTGGCAACACAAGTGGATAGGATGGCAAAGAAGGAGTAATCCATGCCTCCATTGGTCAGGTAGATTGAGAAGTCATATTACAACTGTGTAAAATTAGGTGCTTCTTGTTTGTAGTACCATGTGCAGTTCTGGTCACAGCATTACAGGAAGGATGTGGTGGCTTTGGAAAAGTTGAAAAAGGGGTTTGTCAGCATGTTGCCTGGATTGGAGTGAATAAGGATAGCTTGGACGAACGTGGATTTTTTTTCTATGAGCATCAGAAGTTGAGAGGTGAGCTGATAGAAGCATATAACATTATGAGAGCCATAGATAGGATCTTATCCCAGGGTGGAAATGTTAAATACTGGAGAAAGAAGGAAACAATTGAAAGGTGATAAGCAAAGCAAGTGTTTTTCAATGCAGAGTGGTAGGTGGTTGGAATGTGCTGCCAGGGGAGATATTGGGAGTAGATCCCTCCAATCTTGTTCACTTTGAATATTGCTAATACATCTTCCATGAATATTGTTTTATGTTGATGCTCAGTGGCAAAACTATGGCAGATAAAGTAAATGTAACATAATTCCTATCAGTCCATCCTCAAACACCATTCTTCTTCAGAGTATTACTTTACTCCTGAAGAAGGGTTTCGGCCCGAAACGTTGCCTATTTCCTTCACTCAATAGATGCTGCTGCACCCGCTGAGTTTCTCCAGCATTGTTGTGTACCTTCTATTACTTTTCTCTGATGTCTCTTTCAGTTTAGTTCCTGTGCTAAAACTCAACAGTGGGAGTCTCCTGCACCCTGCATCAAGGGAAAGCAAGCTATCATTCACAAGAGTCTTCAGCTGCATCTTACAGGTCATTAGAGCAAACCTGGTGATGATATCACCAGTCAATCATTTCAAAACAATTGTGATGGTCCTGTTGATCTTGTGGCTTTTGTAGATTTCTAGTAAAAGAAAATGACCTCCTGTAACAGTCTCATTTGGACAGGCAACCTTTCTTTCAGGTACAGGATGGATAGCAATCCAACACTAATGGCATTGCTGTTAATAGTTTAGTAATATGCTGTTCACATTTGAGTAAAACATACAGTAATAATATTTGCATATAATGAATAAACATTAAATATATCTGTTGAATTTCTTTCTGAACTAGGAAGAATCAGAAGATGTTCTTGGATAAGCTGTGTATTTTCGTATTTTCAACCTTTCCGACAGCATTTTGGTCTCCAGTATTATGCTGTAAGTAATATTGGTTTTAAGGACGTCTTGGATTTTTGAATTGCTTGAGGGCAAATACTGCAGACATATAAAAATGCTGAACTTGAAAGAGAGTTAAGATTGTGTCTCAGATAGAACAATGGAACTCTTGTAGCAATGCAACAGAATATTTAAAGGTAGTAAATTATAAACAATATGATAAAACAAGAAAGGAAAATTCAGTATATGTATATATTCATACACACATGCACATATATATATATATATACATATACTAGACTAAGTGGAACCCGTTGGGTCCCAGCATCACACGGGAGGGCTGGTCCCCCAACACAATATTCCACCTCTCCACCAATTCCAATATTGGTGGCCAGTGGGGGGCTTTCTGGAGAGCTAGTATGGGTGTTGTGCACTGAAGGGACAGGTTTCCAGAGGGCTAGTATGGACATTGTGGGCCGAATGGATACTTGGGCTGGCAGCTCAGTCACCCAACCCTATTGTGCTGGCAGCTCACTCACGGCTGGTCGGCTCGCAGTTGACTCATGGCTATTCCTTGAAATTCCATTTTAAGTAGGGTGCAAGGGCACCAAATTCAAGTGCAGTTTCATACCATTTCAAGCAGGGTGCAAGGCCACTAAAGACAGTGAGTCGTGACCTCTCCCTCCCCCATCTTGCAAAGACTGAGCTACGCCCACACTTCCGGGTTTTATAATCCATCCCCCCTCCCACCAGAAGGGGCGTGGCCTACATGGCAGGATTGACAGGAGAATCTCAACATTTTTTAAACACTAAACTTTTATGTTTCATCGATGGGAAAAATCCTCAGCACCTGATGAGTGGAGGGGGGATCTGAGTAAGATGGCCAAAAATCACATCCGTACGTGGTAGCATTTTTTCTATAATCAATATATAGCGCAAACAGGAAGTGGTCAAGATTAGACTTTTACTTATATAGAAGGCAGCTCTAATTAGGCAAGGCAGCTCTAATTAGGCAAGACAGCTATAATTAGGCAAGGCAGCTCTTATTAGACAAGACAGCCTGCTTTAGCACTTTCTAAACCAAAGGCAAGGCAGCTTGCTTTAGCACTTTCAAAACCAAAGGCAAGGCAGCTTGCTTTAGCACCTTCAAAACAAAAGGCAACACAGATTGCTTTCGCACTTTCAAAGCCAAAGGCAACACAGCTTTAGCACTTTCAAACCAAAACACACTTTTGCATTTTTAAACTACATTCTCAAACACTAATAACTCTTTTATTTTTCATTGATGGAAAAAACCCTCTTGTCTTGCACAGCAGAGGGGGACTCTGAGTAAGATGGCCAAAAATCACAGCCGTAAGTCGCAGCGTTTTTTCTAAAATCAATATTGGTGACCAGTGGGGGGGGGATTTCTGGAGCGCTGGTATGGCTGTTGTTGGCTGCAGGGACTACTGGTCTCCAGAGGGTGAGTATGGACATTGTGGGCCAAATGGATTCTTGGGGTGGCAGCTCAGTCCCTCAAGCCTGATGTGCTGGCAGCTCACTCACGGCTGGTGGGCTGGCAGTTGACTCACGGCTATTCCTTGAAATTCCATTTCAAGCAGAGTGCAAGGCCACCAAATTCAAGCGCAGTTTCTTACCTCTTCGAGCAGGGTGCAAGGCCACAAAATTCAAGTGCAGTTTCCTACCACTTCAAGCAGGGTGCAAGGCCACCAAATTCAGGTTCAGTTTCCTACCACTTCAAGCAGGGTGCAAGGCCACCGAATTCAAGTGCAGTTTCCAACCACTTCATGCAGGGTGCAAAGCCACCACATTCAAATGCAGTTTCATACCATTTCAAGCAATGTGAAACCACCATAAAACCACACAAAACACCACACTCACAGTTCAGTAGACATTCAGTGTGTTCATTTGATTCACAGCTCAGACAAAGTCGTGACCTCTCCCTCCCCCATAATGCAGAGACTGAGCCACACCCACACTTCCATGTTTTATAATCCCTCCCACTCCCACCGGAAAAGGTGTGGCCTTCATGGCGTGATTGACAGGAGAGAGATTCTCAACATTTTTTAAACAATAATAACACTTTTATTTTTCATTGATGGGAAGAATCCTCTGCACCTGATGAGCAGAGGGGGACTGAGTAAGATGGCCAAAAATCACAGCCGTAAGTGGTAGCGTTTTATCTAAAATGAATATAGTGCAAACAGGAAGTTTGTCAATTTTAGACAATAAACCATTTGCAGTGCCTTTTAGTTCAGCCCAAACCCCCCAAACAACCATTTGCAGTGCCTTTTTACTTCAACCCAAACCCCCCAAACAACCATTTGCAGTGCCTTTTTACTTCAACCCAAACAACCATTTGCAGTGCCTTTTTACTTCAACCCAAACCCCCCAAACAACCATTTGCAGTGCATTTTTACTTCAACCCAAACCCCCCAAACAACCATTTGCAGTGCCTTTTTACTTCAACCCAAACCCCCCAAACAACCATTTGCAGTGCCTTTTTACTTCAACCCAAACCCCCCAAACAACCATTTGCAGTGCCTTTTTACTTCAACCCAAACAACCATTTGCAGTGCCTTTTTACTTCAACCCAATCCCCCCAAACAACCATTTGCAGTGCCTTTTTACTTCAAACCAACCATATTTTCATTTTCAAACCACATTAAGGGCACTCACAGTTGAGTAGACATGTGTTCAGTGTTATTCAGAGCTCAGAGAGACGTGACCCTCTCGCTTCCTTCATCTTGCAGAGACTGAGTGAGGTACACCACTGATGGGTTTTATAATCCCTCCCCCCTCCCACCAGCAGGGGCAGCAGAGAGAATGGTGACATTTTAAAAAACATGGATATCTCTCTGATTTTTCATCTATGGGAAAAATCCTCCAGTCCAGTCCGGCGGAGGGGGGCTCTGAGCGAGGTGGCCAAAAATGACGGCCGTAAGTGGCGGCGTTCTCTCAGAAATCACATCGCAGTGAGTCAAAAGCGGTCAAGATCTTACTTTTAGTAATATAGATATATATTATATACAACATCCAACATGTAGTTTTTGGGAGAAGAAAGAAAAAAAATGCCCCTGCCAGGAAGAGAAAAACAAAATCGTGAATAATCTGTAAAACTCTGTGAAAGTTTTATTATCAGCTAGAAAAAGAGAAAGTTTAATTTATGACCAAATTTTTTGCAATATAAGTCTGGGTTTCTGTGCATTGTAGATAGTTTTCTAACGACAAAATGTGAATTGTCGCTTTGAACCATTCTGCAAGAATGTCTCGGTTTTATGACTACTATTGTCTAGGCCTGTCTTCATGGCACTTTATGGCTTGTCCTCCTGGATAAGATTCTCCTAAATAAGAAAGGTTTATTGACCATTCGGTGCTTTCCCCTTCCTCTATGACTCCCATATGGACAACCTGTATCAAGATGTAGTAATCTAGGGTGGTTCCATCAACTTCAATTTTTCCATAAAATCTGGTTTTAAAAAACAACTTTTTACCACGCTATGTCCCCCCTTTTCAGTATGTTTTAATTCAGTTCAAGACTATGGGGCAGTACATTGGACATAAAGTTGCTGCCTAAAAGTGCCAGTACCCGGAATTGATCCTGAATATGGGTGCGGTCTGTATGGCGTTTGCTCCTTTTCCCTTTGATCGCATGGGTTTTCTCCGGGTGCTCTTGTTCCAAAGGTGTGCAGGAAACTTTTTCAGATCCAACCCAAACGTTTTCCTTTTGTCCAGAGATTCTGTCTGACCCGTTGAGTTACTCCAGCTTTTTGTATCTATCTTCGGTTTAAACCAGCATCTGCAGTTCCTTCCTACAGACACGATATTATACGATAGAACTTTAGTAATCCCAGGAGGGAAATTGTGTGTGTGGGTGTGTATATATATATTATACACACACACACATATACACTGTTTTGTTTTCTCGTTCATAACATTGTTTACAGAGTATTATGTTTACATATTCTGTTGTGCTGCTGCAAGTAAGGATTTCATTGTTCTAACCGGGACGTGAGAGAATAAAACACTCTTGACCTACGTCGCTAATGTGTGGGATAGAACTAGTGTATGGGTGATCGGTGATTGGCGTGGACTCGGTGGGCCAAAGGGCCTGTTTCTGCGCTGTTTCAATTAATGTCTTTAAATTAAACTAAAAACACTAAAACCAGAGGAGTTAGAGGTCTTTCTTCTATCCAGAGATGCTGGCTGCTCCATGGAGTTCCCCCGCTCAATTAAAGCATGGAATAGTCTTCACCCTAACATAGTTATCCAACTAGACGCAACTAAATTGAAGGTAGCTCTTTTTTCCCCCAAGAATCCTTTTTTGCTTAAGTCCACCTTCCACCACCTCCATTTGGAATATTTATGGAGGACCAGGAAACCAAGAAGCAAGAGTTACTCCAGGTAGTTACTCCAGCTCCATGGAGTGATTCTGCGTTGGGTTTCAGCAGTTGCGGTGAGGCGGCCACCGGACAGCAATGGCGGTCAGAGCTCCCACAATGCAAAGGGAGGGAGAAAGTGCCTGGCGCCGACCAGCGGCCATGGCAGTGCGCATGTGCAAGGCAGCCAGCCATGCCAGTAGACGAGGAGCGGCTGGAGAGCGGAGACTCGGCGGCCCGGACAGGATGGCGTGTGGAGATGGAGAATGACAGGGAGAGAGATAGAGAGGGGGGCCAAGCCGGGGAAAATGCCACAGCTTTTAGGTTGCCCGGCGGGACATTAGGTGGCCATTGGCAACCGGGCAACCGTTAATTTCTAGATCTGTCCTCTGGCAGCTTGTTCCATAAACCCACCACCCAAGTGCATCCATATAAAGATTTATAATAAACATCTTCCAATTGCAGATGATAATTCTTATTTAAATTCTTTATTCACTCCCCATCTAGTTTCCCAAATGTTCAAGACTAATCTTTATGAAAGGATTGTTCAATAATCAAAACACCCCAATTCAGATTCAGATTCAGATCAGTTTATTGCCATATTTAGCAGGGTGCAATCATAATCCTTATTTGCACAAAGCTCAAAGAGTAAATAGCTGAGATAGTCATAGATTCATACAACATAGAACCAGTCCCTTGGTCTAACTCATCCATGCTCACCTAGATGCTTATTGAAGCTAGTCCAAATTCCCTGTTTTTGACCCATATCTTTCCTGTGTACATGTCCAAATGCCTTTAAACATGTAGATAAGTAATGATACATACAACAATAAATACAATGGCAAAACAGCAGAATAATGTGAAGACAGTAGTGTAATCTGAAGTAGTGCAAAAAACATTCTAAAGTCTAACAGCAGAGTAATCAAATGAGACAAGTGTATGTGGGAAGAGTCAGGGAAACCATGTGAATTTCAGACAGCGCTCCCCCCGCTTTCCCTGGCCCCCGCCTTTGCGATGTGTTTGTGTATGTGTTTGATTGTGTGTGTGTGTGTGTGTGTGTGTCTGTGTGTGTGTGTTCCACTCTGTCAGTCGCCGTTCCAGTTCTAGTTGCCAGCAGAAAAATCGCCAAAGTGGGACAGGCCCTTTAATGCTACTTCCAGCCGTCCTGATGCAATGCACCATGAAGATCTTTAAACAAAAATAATTAAATGATAAATAGTTTGTATTATTAAGAGTGCCAGAAGATCTCTAATATCCACCTGAGAAAATAGTTTACTTCCAGAAGACCTCACCACAGACAGTAAACTTGTTCAGTACTGCACTGAAATATTAAACTAGATGAGATGATCCTATCACTGTTGTGGAATCTGTATTTCAGCAACTGTTCAATCACAATGTATGTAGATATGACATGATATACCATCCACATTTCTAATCATATTTACTTTTATCTAGCTGTAGAACAGAGAATCAACTACAATGGTCTGGGTGACAACACTGTATGTCCTAATATAAGGATCGGACAAGATGACTTGCCAGGTAAATTTTTGTATGTTGAAAGAACCTTGCCCAAAAATGCATACGATAGAACTTTATTTATCCCAAGAGGAAAATTGATCTGTCAACAGTCACAAAACACAAGATGACACAAGAAACACATTGGATGCCTCTTGCGACAAACAGCAAAAATCTTCTCAGATGATCAACTTCTGTTTCAATCTGAACTGTGTATGCTGACACAGACTCACAGAGGAAGACATTGGAAGGGTCTTGTATTCATTGTGACTTTGGATTAAATATCCATAAACACCTTTTGAGGTGTAGCACAGGCAGCTATTCACTCCACTGCTGCAGTTGAGGGGGTTGCAACAGTCAATTTTCTCTTTCTTTACCTCCAACCTTTACCACCCACCCTCTTCAATGCAGGTGAACATTCTGCCACTATTCCCTCAAAGAGGCTGGACCATGAAATCTGGACCATGAACGTTGCCATCTAAGAAATACATTTTTTTTCTGAGATGGAGAAATTTACTTCAGTATTTAAAGTCATTCAATAACCATTGCAAACACACTGCTGCTTGATTATGGAAGTCACATAATTCTAGTCACCAGGAAACATGAGGTATTAGTTTTATTGTTCGTATCAGAAGCTGTTATAAAAGGTTCCAAATTGTAGGCATTTTAGTGATGAATGCTGATTGCTGGAAATGTTAAAGCCATCATCTTGTATTGTGCAGATGCCAAGCTTTCAGTTAAAATATACGACACCCATTAATATGCTGCACATTTCTCTGTTATAGTGCCAAACATTAATTATACATGAAGCACAATCCATTTAATGGAATTGACACCGACATTGAAGAAGCCCCATTCAGTCATTGAAACTATCATGACATGCTTCAACACTAAATAAAAGTTTAAAAATGCTCAAAATACCTAATAGGGGACTTAACATCAGCAGACATAGAAACAGTTTAACATATCAATGTGATCACCAGTTCTGTCAAAGGATGAACCACCACAAATGTTATCTCCTTAAACACTGCTTGACACTGCTAAGTGTTTCCAGAAGTTTCTGTTTTTATTTCAGACATCCCCTATCTACAGCTTTTTCCTTTGAAATCTTTTGCTTTCCCACTCTGTCAGGATTTGATCTTATCACCCAATTCCAATTGGATTCAATACCACTGCGGGGTGTGGGGAGAGTGGAAGGTTCCACTCCACTGCAGATTGCTTTCAGACTTGACAGAGAGGCCAACTTTGAAATCCCAACGAGGTAGGAAACATCTCTCAAAATCTGTGTGAACTCTACTAACCAGTAATCCTGCTGCATGGAAATTAATTTTAAAGGAAATCATTATTGGTGGCATGTCGATAAAGATTATCTGCGGACAAAAAGTGCTGGAGTACCTAAACGGATCAGGGAGCATCTCTGGTGAACATGGATTGGTAACTCTTCCCGACCTGAAATGTAAACAATCCATCGTCCTTAGAGTTGTTACCTGACTTGTTGAGTAACTCCAGCACTTTGTGCTTTTTTTTGTATAACCGGCATCTGCAGTTCCTTGTTTCTACAAGATTGACTGCTGCGTTGTTTTAACCTGAGAGTGTGAAAAGTATCCCCCAGGTGCTTAAAGCAGGATGATAGATCCATATTCCTCAGGATATGATTGCTACCATTTAGAAATGGTTTTGCTTGTCAAGGTGAGCTATGTTGCCATCACCGATCCAGGGTAAACAAGATTTTTCAACACTGCTTCTCTACACACAGAAGAGAGTTTTACAGATTCCTTGAAGTATTTTCTGGCAAATACTATTATCAGTGTTATTTGCACTATATTCTTGGAAACAAATGTGGTTGTAATATTTAAGTGGCTTTTAAGATAGGAATAAATATGCAAGGATTATAAGGATATAGATTTTATGCAGGCAGAATGAATCAATTTAATTTTGCCTTGTGTTTGGTGCAGACATCATGGGCTGAAGGGCCTGTTAAATTCAATTCAATTTTTTTAATGTCATTGCACAGATACAAGTATGGGTACAACGAAATGCAGTTTAGCGTCAGTCCGTAGTAATAGTGCAACATAGGAATAAAAATACAGAATAAGCAAACAATGTGGTCGGAGAGACTGGAGAAATCTATCGGCGGGACTCCGAGTTCAGCAATGTGATAGTGTTGTTGTAGAAGCTGTTCCACATCCTACTAGTACGAGACCTGAGGCTCCTGTACCGCCTCCCTGATGGGAGGAGGGCAAACAGTCCATGGTTGGGGTGGGAGGGGTCTTTGATGATCTTCCCGGCCCGTCTCAGACCGTTTTCGGTGGAGGGGATCCATGGCAGGGAGCGGGGCACCGATGATGTACTGAGCGGTTTTCACCACCCATTGTAGTGCCTTCCTGTCCGCTACGGTGCAGCTGCTGTACCATACCATGAAGCAGGTGGTCAGGATGCTTTCGATGGTACAGCGGTAAAGATTGGTCAGGATCTGGGGGGACAGGTGAGCTTTCTTGAGCCTCCTCAGGAAGTAAAGGCACTGCTGTGCCTTTTTGAAATGCTTGGAGGTGTTGAGGGACCAGGACAGATCCTCCGAGATGTATACCCCGAGGAATTTGTAGTTGGAGACGCGCTCCACCTCAGACCCGTTTATATGGATGGGGGTATGTCTGCCTCCTCTGTTCTTCCTGAAGTCAACAATAATTTCCTTTGTCTTCTTGGAGTTGAGGACGAGGTTATTGTTGGCACACCAGGTTGTCAGGTGCTGGACCTCCTCCCTGTAGGCGGATTCGTCATTGTCACTGATCAGTCCTACCACCGTGGTGTCGTCGGCAAATTTAATGATGGTGTTGGAGCCATTCTTAGGGATGCAGTCATGGGTGAAGAGGGAGTAGAGAAGAGGGCTGAGCACACAGCCCTGTGGCACGCCGGTGTTCAGTGTTATAGTGGAGGAGGTGAGGTTGTTGACTCTAACAGACTGTGGTCTGTTGGTGAGGAAATCCAGTGTCCAATTGCAGAGGGAGGTGGAGATGCCAAGTCCGCTGAGTTTGGTGATCAAGCTAGCGGGGATGACAGTGTTAAAGGCAGAGCTGAAATCAATGAATAGCATCCTGATGTAGGTGTTATTGCTGTCCAGATGGGTCAGGGCAGAGTGTAGGGCTGCCAATATGGCGTCCTCTGTAGACCTGTTGGCCCGGTAGGCAAACTGATGGGGGTCCAGTGTGGGGGGGAGGCTGGCTTTGAGGTGAGCCAAGATCAGCCGCTCACCTAGCCCATCTAGTACACTTCTATGCAATCACCTTCCTCGTTATCCACAATTTCATAAACTTTCAATGACATAAAAAATGTTTCCATGTCATCAATTTTAATGAAGATGTCGACCATGTAAAATTTTCCACTCCTCTTGGAATGAACAGGAGTGTGGTGCAGGGCATTTGAACTCCTCTGTGTTGAGTTACAAATTACTTTGCATGGAATGTAATTATCAGATGCAACAACACTGGCATGCAGAAGAAATTGAATAAAATCTAGAAGCAGAAGATTGAGGAAATTCAACGTGGGAATTATATGCTGAGCTTTCTTTTTGATTGAGGTTGTTATTGAATTTCGATGAATTATATAAATAGAAAAAACATATAGCAATGAAAGCAGAAAATGCAGCATGTACTCAAATGGTGAAAAATAAAGAAAGGGTGTTACTATTTCATGTTGATTAACTTTCATCCAAACAATTCTCCTTAGGGTTGGATTCACACCACAGCCGTCCCAGTCCTTTTGTTTCTCTCTCCACAGATACTGTCTGACTCAGAATTGTCTATTTTTATTTTAAGTTTAATTTGCAGCATTTTGCTTTTCGATGCATTTGGAAAACTGCGCAACAGATAATTTCAGCTTCTGGCGATCAAAGATGTTGGGGTAAAGGAACCGAAATAAACAGAGGAACTGAAATAAACTGAGATAAATAATCAAAATCAGACTAAATGTTCTAAGTAGCTTTACCTTAGATGGGTAATTGCAATACTTTAATTAAGAGAGACATTGGCCCCACTGGCGCAGATGTGATTAACGTTGATTTGGCACCTTGGTCGGCATGGGTACGTTGGGCCGAAGGGCCTGTTTCTGTGATGAATGACTCTGTGACTCATGGATTAGTACTGCACTCCTGGATCAGCTACAAGAGAGAAAAAAAGGCGAACAGAAAATTATTATTTCATGCAATATGAGCATTCTTGTCTAGGATAGCACTTGATCTTCATCCTGAATTGCCTTTCATCTAAATGGCTAGCAAGGCCAGTTCAGAATCAACAACATTATTGTGTCTACAGTCATAGGGTACCAAACTCTCTTTCATAGGACTAGGTCAATTATTAAGTTTAAAGACTCATAGATTTTTGGAATTTGCAAAATCAGGCACATGGAATTACATCATGGATTAGCCATGATTTTATTGATTGCTAAATCTGGTCCAAGGTACTGAATAGCCTACACCGCTTTCTGTGCTCCTCTGTTTCGGAACATTTAAGGCATAAGGTTGGACTTGTCACACTGTTAAATGAATTAGAAATGGGAGCCCGATAAGGATGTGTTGATTTGTGCTTCTTGCCCTCCCACAACTCTTCCCCCACCCACTCGCCAACCACAAGATCTGTTTTTACCTTTCTTCAGGGGCAATATTCAACTTTGAGCACATGGTAACTATGTGATCCTATGGCCTAGCAAAAGTCAAATGGGATGGATTCCTGTTGTTGACCATTATCAAGACAGCTTCGATGGTACATGTATATGGGTAGTAGACAATAAATGGGTGTGTTTTCCAGAAACATTTAGTTAAAGAATGAAGTTGGATCTAAGTCATCAAGAATAATGAAAAACAATTAAACAAAAACTGAAGATATGGAAGAAGGAGTGACAAAATGCTTATGATAAATGCAAGAAAAATTGGCAAGAGAAGCTCTCCTTATTCATTACAATAGAGTAAACATGTTGAGGTTGCATATGATGCATCGCATCATGGTGTAATGGAGTGATAAGACATGTAGTGGTGATCAAGAGACATGCATATACCTCTCACACTTTCACTTGGAGCAGGTGCAATTATGTTCAAATTCATAAGCAATAGTGTTTAGTACCAAGAAATCACAATGTTCTTTTTCTAGGCAAATCCTTTAGTCTGATAAGAGATCGTAAGCTGTGACATAGAAACATAGAAAATAGGTGCAGGAGGAAGCCTGTTGGCCCTTCGAGCCTGCACCACCATTGTGATCATGGCTGATCATCCACAATAAGTAACCCCGTGCTTTCTCCCCATATCCATGGATTCTGCTAGCCCCTAGAGCTGTATCTAACTCTCTTTTAAATTCATCCAGTGAATTGGCCTCTACTGCCTTCTATGGCAGAGAATTCTACAAATTCACAACTCTCTGGGTGAAAAAGTTTTTTCTCATCTCAGTTTTAAATGGCCTCCCTTTATTCTTAGATTGTGTCCCCTGGTTCTGGACTCCCCCAACATTGGGAACATTGTTCCTGCGTCTAGCTTGTTCAGTCCTTTTATAATTTAATATGTTTCTATAAGATCCCCTCTCATCCTTTTAATTTCCAGTAAATACCAGCCCAGTCTTTCCAATCTTTTCTCATATGACAGTCCCACCATTCCAGGGATTAACCTCATGAACCTACGCTGCACTGCCTCGATAGCAAGGATGTCATTCCTCAAATTAGGAGACCAAAACTCAACACAATACTCCAGATGAGGTCTCACCAGGGCCCTGTACAACTGCAGAAGAACCTCGTTACTCCTATAGTCAAATCCCCATGTTATGAAGGCCAATATGCCATTAGCTTTCTTCACTGTCTGCTGCACCTGCATGTTTACTTTCAATAGACAACATTACTCTGCATCTGCCATGTATCTGCCCACTCACTCAACCTGTCCAAGTCACCCTACAACCTCCTAGCAATCTCTTCGCAGTTCACACTGCCACCCAGCTTTGTGTCATCTGCAAATTTGCTAGTTTTACTTTTAATTCCATCACTTAAATCATTAATATATATTGTGAATTATGATATTAGATGCCAAATCAGTGAAAAAGGATAAAAGTTGATATTTCTTCAAATTGGATTGAAGTGAAGCACATTGGGATCATGTACCACTTCTAAATAAGTCAAAGTTGTGAAGTTGTACAGCAGAGAAATAGGCTCTTAGGCTCACCACATCCATGCTGAGCCTTTTGCCTATCTACACTAATCTCATTGCTCTAATTAGGTTTCTATCCTTTCATGCCCATTTAAATGGCTGTAGTGGTCATTAAATATAGTATTTGTATCTTCAGTGGTCATTAAATATAGTATTTGTATCTGCTTCCACGACCTCCCCAGGCAATGTATTTGATATTTCAACCACTCTCAGTAAAACAAAAATGCCCCTCAGATCTCCTCTAAAACACCTACCATTTACGTTAAGCCCATGCCACCTTAATTTTGATACCCTTATAACCTTTCGACCATTTACCCTATCAATACCTCTCGTACAGTATATTGCCTATAAAATTTATATAATCAGTGCTTTTTCATGTAGCTAAAAAGGTACATACATAACAGTTCACACAATATTATTGTCTGCTGTACATTAGTCTAGATTTTAACTTTTTAGAGGTACTGTACTAATAAATTGTACCAGCATTTCCATCACAAAAAAAAGCACAATCTTACAATAAACTACATATGGGACAAGGTTTGCATGTGCATGCCATAACTTTCCTCAAGAGCTTTTTTCAGTTATTTGCAAGCTTATGGAATGGAGTGGCATTGAACATACCTTTGTTGTGTCAAGTTATATGGCTTCAAATGATGCCAAGCGGTCAGTCAAAGTAGTTAAGGAAGGTAGGAATTTACAAATTAGGAGCGGGAGTAGACTCGAGATTGTTTTGCCATGCAATGTAATCTTGCCCGATGTGACTATTACATGCATTCTGCATTTCAGTCTAGCCAGAGTAACCTTTCACTCTCTTAAAGTCATAGAGTCATACAGCACAGAAAAAGGTCCTTCAGCCCAACTTGTTCATGTTGACCATGGGAGAAGGCAGGAGAATCTGGTTGAGAGGGAAATATAGCTCAGCCACAATTGAATGGTGGAGTAGACTTGATGGCATAATTCTGCTCCAAGAACTTATGAACTTATGACCAAGATGCCCCATCTATGTTACTCCCACCTTCCCATTGTGTGTAGCTCAAATGCCTTTAAACCTTTTCTAGCCATCCAAACAGTTGCTCCTCACGTTCCTATTAAATCTTTCCCCTCTCAACGCAAACCTATGTCCTTTAGTTCTTGATTTCCTATTCTAGGTAAAATTTCTGGGTGCATTTTTGCTCATGACAAATCTACTCATCTCCTCAAAAACTATTCAAACACCCTGCTTCAACCAGTCTTTGAGGAAGAGAATCACAAAGCCACACAACCCTCGGAGAGAGAAACAAAAACACCTCATCTTTGTCTTAAATGGGGGGAAAAACCATATATTTTTTAAAACAATAACCCCATAGTTCTAGACACAGAAGGAAACATCGTCTCCACATCCACTCTATCAAGACCCTCCAGATGTTACGCTGTCAAAAAGTTTTCCAGGGAGTTTAAAAACTGAAACAGTGCTTGGCAAACATTGTTGAGTATTGAACATTTCCACACACTGCTACAGGCTCAACATCTGCAAATTTGGTACTGTTAAAAAGATTGAGGTTACTTGCTCCAACTAAATCTGGCTGTTAGTGTTGAATAGAAGCAAATGAGTAAAAAATGTCACTAATAGTACTTTGACAGTGTTGCGCAGAAACCTGTATCCTCAACATGCATATTAGTCAAGCTCTCTGCCTTGCAAATAAAACCATTACTTCTTTTGATGTACATCTACTATACCTTAATGCATTTGTGAAGACAATTATAACAACAAATACAACTGAATGACTGAATTTGTGAAGGTTGAAGGCTCCTGCTGCATCTAATGTAACTTATCATTTGATATCCTCCAGAATAATTTACCCACGGGGATTGCCTGAAGATTATTCCTTTGTCACCACCTTCAGGATGGTAAAAAACACAGTTAACAAAGTGTGGAACGTGTGGCAGATTGTGGACGAAAATGCCAATAAGCAAGTTGGCCTAAGGTTGAACGGGGACACGCAGTCCTTGGAGTTTTATTTAGTCAGCTCGGATAGTAGTTTGCAATCTGCCGTTTTCCAAGGTGTTTCACAGATTTTTGACACTGACTGGCATAAGATCCTAGTCGGCGTGGAGAGGGACACTGTCAGCTTATTCGTGGACTGTCATCATGTTGCATCCCAGTCCATCAAACCAAAGGGCACTGTTGATGTCGATGGTGATACTCTGATCGGGCGTCTGGACACAAACCCTGAAGTATCAGTAGTGGTAAGCTAACCTTTCTCTTGATCATTATGGTTGAGGCTATAATCAAACTACTGTATAATCCTTGAGCAAAACACAAAGTGCCGGAGGAACCTCACGGCTTATGCAGCATCTGAGGAGAGAATGGACAGGAGACGATTTTTGTCTGGACAGAATTGTTGCCTGATCATTCCCTCCATAGATGCTGCCTGACCTGCTGAGTTCCTCCTCCATTTTGTGTTTGGCTCAATATCCCAGCATCTACAAATCCTTGCATCTCTGGTGTGTAGTTCTTGCTCCTTTCGTTTCCATGTATCCTGGAGTGAGTATTTACATCCTTCATAGAGTACTTACCTGAATCTCCAGTCTGGTAAAGCAAAGCATAGGAATATCCAAGCATATCTGAAGTAAAAACAAGATGAATTATCAGTACAAAATATGTGCAAGTTTCCTAAATTTCTGATCCAATATGGTTGTGTATGTCGTCTTCTCCAGCATCAAAGCACCCAGTGAAATGGCTTTCAATAATGGGCTTACTGGTTAATCAGTCTCTAACAGTCAGTATTGAGCTGCCTAACGTGGATATCAGTTTGACAAATCTGTTAAGGGGGATGGATTTTATTCCAATTTCTATTGACACATTGTTGATGGAACCCAGTGAAGATTTGTCACCAACAATATTCCCTAGGACACAACCTTGCTCCTTACCCTACTGAACCCACCTTCAAGATCAGCAAGGAGCAATATCGGCACGTTTCTAGAGGGAAAACTGGGATTCGGTCCTGAAGAAAGAGTGGAGGTTCTACATGGGTTTCAGAATGATTGAAATATGTTTGCTTCCTGCATGAAGAGCTGACAAGCAACGAAGTAGGAATCTAAAAAGAGCAACACTTGGGTGCCACTTAATGACAACTCATTTATCCCATAGATTGCTGATTGTGCTGGTGAGGTTATAAAATGCCATGATTCATTTTTAGTCAGATATTCCCTCATTCTAAAGATGTTGCCTCATTCTAAAGATCATTTGGGAGGATACAGAGCTTGTTAGTTTCCATTTTCTGAATGATAGAATCGAGTGATAGACACAAAGTCATTGACTCAGCGGGTCAGGCAGCATCTCTGGGGATAAAGGATAGATGACGTTTCGGGTTGGGACCCTTCTTCAATTGTTAACCTACAACGTAGACAGGAAGTGCTCAAGATGAGACTTTTAGTAATAGTATAGATAGATGTATTATTTCTGAAAAAAAGAGACCCATTTGAGTGGATTCTTTAATCTGTCATATTCATTCCCCAAAGCACAGTAGATATAGCATGTACTTTTTTGAGGAATGATACTCCTGAACTGTTATGAGTAAGTGTCTCACTCACTAAAGCACAGCGTGTGCTATAATGATGAGACTGTGGCGCTCTGTGTTCTCTAAGATGGTTTGTAGTCAATATTCCTTGCTGCATGTCATTAATCAGGAACTTGCTCAGTGATCAGTTCTCAAACAAGAAAACATCATCATGAAACAACAGCATTCATCAGGACTGCACGCCCTGTTTATTACAATTGTGACATTTTCATTTCTCCTTGTAGTTTGAACTACAGTGGATGTTGATTCACTGTGACCCACAACGAGCGCACCGTGAATCCTGCGCTGAGCTATCCATACAGCAGGTAATACAACGTCCACGATTGGTTGCAATCTCTATATCTCAACTCTTTGTCTCCTTTCTGTCTCCTTTGCTTTTCTGTATCTTTCTGTGATTTTTTTGCTCCTTTTTAAACTTTCTTTCTTCTTTATAATTTAAACTTTGTCTTTCTTGATCCTTTGTTATGTGATTGTTCCCTTTTTTTCTTTGTGCTTCCATTTCCCACTAATCTGTAGCCCCTTTTGTTTCTTCCTCCTGCATTTATCTTTCCAACACTCTCTCCTCTTTGACTTTGTGCGCGTGTGTGTGATCCCACCTCTGTTTTCTTCCTCTTTCTTATACTTAGATATGTTGACTTGGCATTGGTATTATTATTGGTTTATTATCATGTTACCAAGATACTGTGCAAAGGGTTTATTTGCATGCTACCCATATAATTTAATTATACTATACATGAGTACAAACAAGTCATACACATGTACACCAGGTAGTACACAGAGAAAAAATCCCAGAGTGCAGAATATAGTTTTAAAGCGTTATAGTGTTAGTTACAGAGAAAAAGTATAGCACCTGCAATGAAGGAAGGTTGAAAGATTGTGACAACCCCCAACCTTAATGGAAGAACATTTAGTAGCCTGATAACAGCAGGCAGGAAGGTGTTCTTGAGTCTGGTGGTACATGCTTTCAAGCGTTTGGATTTTCTGCCCAATGGGAGAGGGGAGAAGAGGCAATGACTGTGGTGAAAAAATTCTTTCATAATGATGGAAGAAGTGTCTTGACCCAAAATGTCACCCATTCCATCTCTCCAGAGATGCTGCCTGTCTTGCTGAGCTACTCCAGCATTATGTGTCAATCTTCCTTGACAATGATGACGGCTTTCCCAAGGCAGAATAAAGTACAGATGAAGTCAGTGGTGGGGGTCTGGATTGTGTACCTTCATAACAAGAAGAGTTGAGTATAGGAGCAAAGAGGTCCTGCAGTTGTACAGGGCCCAAGTGAGACCATACCTGGAGTATTGTGTGCAGTTTTGGTCTCCAAATTTGAGCAAGGACATTCTTGCTATTAAGGGAGTGCAGCATAGGTTCACAAGGTTAAGGATGTCAGGACTGTCATATGTTGATAGAATAGAGCGGCTGGGCTTGTACACTCTGGAATTTAGAAAGATGAGAGGGAATCTTATAGAAACATATAAGATTATTAAGGGATTGGACACGCTAGAGGCAGGAAACATGTTCCAGATGTTGGGGGAATCCAGAACCCGGGGCCACAGTTTATGAATTGGGGGTAGGCCATTTAGAACGGAGATGATGAAAAACGTTTTCACCCGGAGAGTTGTGAATCTGTGGAATTCTTTGCCTCAGAAGGCAGTGGAGGCCAATTCTCTGGATGCTTTCAAGAGAGAGTTAGATAGAGCATTTAAAGATAGCGGAGTCGGGATATGGCGAGAAGGCAGGAACGGGGTAGTGATTGTGGATGATCAGCCATGATCATATTGGCTCGAAGGGCTGAATGGCCTACTCCTGCACCTATTGTCTATTAACTGGGCTACATCCACAACTCTGCAATTTCTTGGGCAGACTGTTCCCGAACCAAACTGTGAAGAAACCGATGCTTTCCGTATGCTTTCTACGGAGCATCTGCTGAAGTTGGTAGGAGTTGTTAGAGACATGCTGATCAAATTATTATCACATGAAACATTTCCATATAATTTTAAATTATATTAGATTGTGATTCTCATAAATCATTATAGAGTTACAACTTTAGAAACAATAAATTGTATTAGGTTACGGGACATTGCAATTCTGCAAGTGAAATATTTTTTAGATGAGGAATCCTATACATTCCCCTTAAATTCCTATACATTATTCTATTTCATATTCCCAGATTGTGATCCTCCAGCTTCCATCATTCCCTCTTTGAACTCCAGAATAATAGAATGATGACGAGTTTTGCTGCCTTATTTCTATCAATAGAATGTATTTCTTTATATCCCAGGAAGAGGAATCAAAAGAATGGTTTAAGAGCCATTAGGGACATTTAGTAATTACTACCATTGCCAGAGACACCTGCGATCCTTTAAAACAAACAAAGCAATTAATGAATTAATTAATGTTGTTCCTTCTGAAGCTCGCTCAATGCCTAGAGCAGCTCCCTCATGCCATGAATAATTCAATGCCAGTTATTTGGCTGTTGGACATTTCTCCAATCCTCCTCTCCACCAGAGGTCATTACATCATTGTGTAGGAAGGAACTGCAGATGCTGGTTTAAACTGAAGATAGACACAAAATGCTGGAGAAACTCAGTGGGACAGGCAGCATCTATGGAGAGAAGGAATGGGTGACGTTTTGGGTCGAGACCCTTCAGACTCATTGCTTGCTGGTTGCTGTACAAATTGCATCCTCAGTTTTTTCTATCACAAAGTCTTGTAAAACACATTTTCTATTCTTCAAAACTTTGTCCCATACAACAAAAGAAATAAATATCCTGGAAGGCAGGTAATTGATAGAGAAAGTACTTTAATTCATTTTGTAGCTTTCATAATCTCAAGACTTCCCTAATGCTAATTAATGCTAATTAATGTGTAGTGAGGAACTGTACATGCTGGTTTAATCTGAAGGCAGACACAAAAAGATGGTGTAACTCAGCGGTTAAGGCAGCATCTCTGGAGAAAAGGAATAGGTGACATTTCGGGTTTAGACACTTCTTCAGACTGAGAGTCAGGCGAAAGGGAAACGAGAGATATAAGACAAATGAATGGAAGATATGCCAGAAGCAATGATAATCAAGGGAAGGTGGAGCCCACAATGGTCCATTGTTGGTTGTGGGATAGGTGATAATGAGTTATACAGACACTGAAACTCAACAGGACGACAGTGAAACTAGTATGACTAGGGTGGGAGAGGGGTGGTTAGAGAAATCAATATTCATACTGTTGGGTCCGCTGGCTTGACAAAATACAGTGAGAAGAAGCCCTATGATGGTGGGTTACCCTGCATTCATTCTTTTATTTATGTCATGTGGCTCATATCATGTGGGATGGAGAATGGAGGAATTCTGGCTCATGACGTCAAAAAGGAAATTTATATAGCTTTAAGAATTAAGGCAATATTCTACTAACTGAGCTGAGCCTTTGAACTTTCCCACAGCAAACACAAACTTCCATTTAACACTAGGATGGCACCTGAGCATGGTGACTCTTTGCATACTGTTCCCTTCAGATCTCCTTGTATCTAATTGTACTCACGTATGGTATGAGTTGTCTGGATAGACATGTTCATCATTATATGAGAGGAATAGATGGGGTAAATGCACAGAATCTTTTATCCAGAGTAGGAGAATCAAGAACCCGAGTACATGGGTTTTTGGTGAGGGGGGGAAATTTAATATAACCCGAGGAGCTACTTTTTTACACAATGGGTGGTGGTATATGGAACAAGCTGGCGGTGGAGGTGGATGAGGTAGGTTCAATCGCAATGTTTAAAAAAAATTTGGACAGATAGAAAGCTAGCATAGGTTTGGAGGGATTTGGGCTCAATGCAAGCCGGTGGGACTAGTGTAGATGGTCGGCAAGGGCAGGTTGGGCTGAAGGACCTGTTTCCACATTATATGACTATATCTCGGTCGGTACACATGATAATAATACACCAATACCAACATGTTTTTACATGATGTAGAATGGCAAGTCTCAGTGGAGACCCTAAGATCCATGATAATGCAATTAAATCTCCTTGCTTGTGCATTCATGGCAGTGAATTGCAATTCCCCAATGTAAATTACCATTGCCTGCGAACAAATTATGTACAAATGTTCAGATATTCAAAGTAATATGTCATGTCACTGTCCATGTAACATTGGCCAACTCATTTATTTACTTTCAACTTGAGTAAACATTAAAAAAAAAGAATGTTTTATATTTCATGGGACACTGCTGTGTAGCTGAGGTAAGCCGCCTATTTGAGAGTAATATGAAATATTCCAGTTAGATTAATTTGTTATGATCGGAGTCAGGAAGGTCATGAAGAATTCTTTACTAAATGAGGGTAAGAAAGAACTAATACTCCTACTTTTCTGGAATTATTCAGCACATAAGTCGGCTTTCCTTTCCAGTTTCTATCATCATCACTGTACTTTGTGTATTTTTCTACTGTTTCCCATGTGTTTGTTCTTTGCACTGTTAAGATTGAAGTAATGATTACTTTTTCTATTTTTTTTCCTCTCAGAGAATTATCCCTAATTCCGAGGTATTCCATAACTCATTGTCATGGATGTAATGGACAGTTTTAATAGCTTTTAGAATTAGTGTGCGTCATATGAAATACCTTGTAGCAGCTCAATTTATGCACAAACAAATAGAATAGAATGCATGCAGGTTTCTTGGTGCAATCCTTTAGAATTCTTAAATTGGTTACTTGACTGCATGTGATGTAGGTGCCATTAGATTATTTACATTTTTATGTACTTTAGATTCGGGAGACAGTATCAATCTCTTTGTATTTTCCTTTGGTTAATTAAAAAGATTAATGATTGGAGCAAAACCCTTCACATGTCATTAAAACACAATGTTTCATTTTCTTTCCCCACATTTCTCCATTGAAACTATCTTTCTTTAAACTTAGAGAAAGAAAATGGTAATGCTCCTTCTCGATATCTTTTCAAGGTGTATTATCAACCAGTAGTTCAAACTTTGGAAAATAATTTGAGGTGTTTCCCAGAGCTGTGAGGAAAATAGGAATTTGCTCCCATAAAGTGAGACAGAGAGAGAGAGGGAGAGATCTGCACACCATGATTGGCAGCTACATATTGAGATGAGGAACCTATAGGTGAAAATTTGCATTCAGTCACACATTCTATACTTTCATCCATCAGTGTGATGTCTCTGTTTACAGGAATGCAAATACAATACAAATACAATCCATTTGCAGCCTGACAGAGTATATTCATGTCTGTTATAGTCATATTTTTACACATTCATATTCATGCACGCATACATAAATACATTGGAGTGAAAAAATATTGCCTAAAATCTTATCTGAAAGCTTTGCGGTTGCATTTTGTAAGTGAAACAACTTCTCATGTGACGACTAATGAAAAAAATAGCAAAAGGTGAGATGCTGTCTCTTTAAGTAGTTGCATGCTAGTCTGTAGACTATCAGTAGAATCAACATTGTGGGACAGAATGATCTGAACCTCTTGAAGAAATGTTTTCAGTTACTGCAGCAAGTTAATGTAGTTTCTATTTTATTAAAAGTGGGAATTCAATGAGCGGTACCAAGTTTTGAATAGTAATCACTATGATTCAAGAGAGTTTATTGTCATGTGTCCCAGATAGGACAATGAAATTCTTGCTTGCTGCAGCACAACAGAATATCGTAAGCATAAATACAGAACAGTTCAGTGTGTCTATATAGCATAGACCATATACATATACACACATATAGTGACTTGCAAAAGTTTTCATACCCCTTGAACTTTTCCACATTTTGTCACGTTACAACCACAAACGGAAATGTATTTTATTGGGATTTTATGTGATAGACCAACACAAAGTGGTGCATAATTGTGAAGTGGAAGGAAAATGATACATGGTTTTCAAATTTTTTTACAAATAAAAAACTGAAAAGTGTGGCGTGCAAAAGTATTCAGCCCCCCTGAGTCAATACTTTGTAGAACCACCTTTTGCTCCAATTACAGCTGCAAGTCTTTTGAGGTATGTCTCTACCAGCTTTGCACATCTAGAGACTGAAATTTTTGCCCATTCTTCTTTGCAAAATAGCTCAAGCTCAGTCAGATTGGATGGAGAGCGTCTGTGAACAGCAATTTTCAAGTCCTGCCAGAGATTCTCAATTGGATTTAGGTCTGGACTTTGACTGGGCCATTCTAACACATGAATATGCTTTGATCTAAACCATTCCATTGTAGCTCTGGCTGTATGTTTAGGGTCGTTGTCCTACTTGAAGGTGAACATCCGCCCCAGTCTCAAGTCTTTTGCAGACTCTTAACAGGTTTTCTTCCAAGATTGCCCTGTATTTGGCTCCATCCATCTTCCCATCAACTCTGACCAGCTTCCCTGTCCCTGCTGAAGAAAAGCATCCCCACAGCATGATGCTGCCACCACCATGTTTCACAGTGGGGATGGTGTGTTCAGGGTGATGTGCAGTGTTAGTTATCCACCACACATAGCGTTTTGCATTTCGGCCAAAAACTTCAATTTTGGTCTCATCTGACCAGAGCACCTTCCTTCACATGTTTGCTGTGTCCCCCACATGGCTTGTGGTAAACTGCAAACGGGACTTCTTATGGCTTTTTTTCAACAATGGCTTTCTTCTTGCGACTCTTCCATAAAGGCCCGATTTGTGGAGTGCACGACTAATAGTTGTCCTGTGGACAGATTCTCCCACCTGAGCGGTGGATCTCCGTAGCTCCTCCAGAGTTACCATGGGCCTCTTGGCTGCTTCTCTGATCAATGGTCTCCTTGCCCGGCCTGTCAGTTTAGGTGGACGGCCATGTCTTGGTAGGTTTGCAGTTGTGCCATACTCTTTCCATTTTCAGATGATGGATTGAACAGTGCTCTGTGAGATGTTCAAAACTTGGGATATTTTTTTATAACCTAACCCTGCTTTAAACTTCTCCACAACTTTATCCCTGACCTGTCTGGTGTGTTCCTTGGGCTTCATGATGCTGTTTGTTCACTAATGTTCTCTAACAAACCTCTGCGGCCTTCACAGAACAGCTGTATTTATACTGAGATTAGATTACACACAAGTGGACTCTATTTACTAATTAGGTGACTTCTGAAGGCAATTGGTTGCACTGGATTTTATTTAGGGGTATCAGAGTAAAGGGGGCTGAATACTTTTGCACGCCACACTTTTCAGTTTTTTATTTGTAAAAAAATTTGAAAACCATGTATCATTTTCCTTCCACTTCACAATTATGCGCCACTTTGTGTTGGTCTATCACATAAAATACATTTACATTTGTGGTTGTAACGTGACAAAATGTGGAAAAGTTCAAGGGGTATGAATACTTTTGCAAGCAACTGTAAATAAACAGATAAAGTGCAATAGGCCGTTATAGTTCAGTTTGTTTGATGGCGAGTTTAATAACCTGATGGCTGTGGGGAAGTAGCTGTTCCTGAACCTGGATGTACCAGATTTCAGGCTCTGTACCTTCTACCTGATGGCAACGGAGAGATGAGTGCGTGGCCAGGATGGTGTGGGTCCTTGATGATGTTGGCAGCCTTTATGAGGCAGCGACTGCGATAGATCCCTTCGATGGTGGGGAGGACAGAGCCGATGATGGACTGGGCAGTGGTCACCACTTTCTGCATTCTTTTCTGCTCCTGGATGCTCAAGTTGTCGAACCAAGCCACAATGCAAACAGTCAGTATGCTCTCTACTGCGCACCTGTAGAAGTTCGAGAGAGTCCTCTTTGACATACCGACTCTCCGTAATCTTATCAGGAAGTAGAGGCACTGATGTGCTTTCTTTATAATTGCATCAGTGTGCTGAGACCAGAAAGATCTTTGGAATTATGCACGCCCAGGAATTTGAAGTTCTTGACCCTTCCAAAGTCCACAATCAGTTCCTTGATTTTGCTGGTGTTGTGAGCCAGGTTATTGTGCTGGCACCATTTGGTCAATCGGTCGATCTCACTTCTATACTCTGACTCGTCACCATCAGTGATATGTCCCACAACAGTGGAGTCGTCGGCGAACTTGATGATGGAGTTCGCACTATGTCCAGCTACAGTCATGAGTATAGAGTGAGTACAGCAGGGGGCTGAGCACGCAGCCTTGAGGTGCTCCAGTGCTGATTGTTGCCAAGGATGACACATTTCCACCAATACGGACAGACTGTGGTCTGTGGGTGAGGAAGTCGAGGATCCAATTGCAGAGGGATGCGCAGAGACCCAGATCTGAGGGCTTGGAAACCAGCTTGGAGGGGATGATGGTGTTAAACGCCGAGCTGTAGTCAATGAATAACAGCCTGACATATGAGTTTATGTTGTCCAAGTGGCTCAGAGCAGAGTGGAGAGCCAGTGAGATCGCATCCATCATTGATCTGTTGTGGCGGTAAACGAACTGCAGTGGGTCGAGGTTCTTGTTGAGGTAGGAGTTGATATGCGCCATAATCAACCTCTCAAAGCACTTCATCACCATAGACGTTAGTGCCACTGGTCGATAGTCATTGAGGCACGTCACCTTGCTCTTCTTGGGCACCGGTATTATTGATGCCCTTTTAAAGCAGGTAGGAACCTCAGACCTCAGAAGTGAGAGGTTGAAAATGTCCATAAAAACTCCAGCCAGTTGGTCCGCATAGGTTTTTAGGCCAATATACCAATTGGTCCAGGCGCTTTCCAAGGGTTCACCCCCCTGAAGGATCTTCTGACGTCGGCTTCTGTGACTATGACTGAAATACCATCATGGCGAATGGGGGCTCGGGAAGGCACATCAGTGTTCTCCCTATCAAAGTGTGCATAAAATGCATTGAGCTCATCAGGGAGTGATGCTTCGCTGACAATTGAGCTGCCTCCTGATTTTGCCTTGCAAGAGGTGATGGCATTCAAGCCCTGCCACATTTGACGAACATCCATCTCATCCAATGTGGTACATATAGGTACCAATGACATAGGTAAAAAAAGAGAAGAGGCCCTGAAGGGAGAATTTAGGGAGTTGGGAGTTAAGGAAAAGGACCAAAAAAGTAACAATCTCAGGATTACTGCCTGTGCCACGCGACAGTGAGAGTAGGAATGGAGCGAGGTGGAGGATAAATGCGTGGCTGAAGGACTAGTGCAATGGGCAGGGATTCAAGTTTCTGGATTATTGGGACTTCTTTTGGGGAAGGTGTGACCTGTACAGAAAGGACGGGTTGCACTTGAACCCGAGGGGGACCAATATCCTGGCGGGGAGATTTGCAAAGGCTACTGGGGAGACTTTAAACTAGAATGGTTGGGGGGAGGGACTCAAATAGAGAAAGCTAGTAGACAGAGTGTGAGGCAGGAGGCAGAGAAGGGAAGCACTCGGACCCAAAATCTAGGGGAGAAAGAAGGAAAATAAAATAAACAGAGAATAAGAGGCGGTGGGTTTCTTAAATGTGCATATTTTAATGCTAGGAGCATTGTAAGAAAGGTGGATGAGCTTAGAGCCTGGATTGACACCTGGAAGTATGATGTTGTGCCGATCAGTGAAACATGGTTGCAAGAGGGCTGTGATTGGAAACTAAATATTCCAGGATTTCGTTGCTTCAGGTGTGATAGAATTGGAGGGGCAAGAGGTGGAGGTGTTGCATTGCTTGTCAGGGAAGATATTACAGCAGTGCTTTGGCAGGATAGACTAGAGGGCTCGTCTAGGTAGGCTATTTGGGTGGAACTGAGAAATGGGAAAGGTGTAGCAACACTTATAGGGGCGTATTATAGACCGCCAAATGGGGAGCGAGAATTGGAAGAGCAAGTATGTAAGGAGATAGCAGATATTAGTAGTAAGCACAAGGTAGTGATTGTGGGAGTTTTCAATTTTCCACTCATAGACTGGGAACACATTCTGTAAAAGGGCTGGATGGTTTGGAGTTTGTAAAATGTGTGCAGGATAGTTTTTTGCAGCAATACATAGAGGTACCTACTAGAGAAGGGGCAGTGCTGGACCTCCTGTTAGGAAATGAGACAGGTCAGGTGGCAGAGGTATGCGTTGGGGAGCACTTCGGGTCCAGTGATCACAATACCATTAGTTTCAATATGATTATGGAGAGGGTCAGAACTGGACCTAGGGTTGAGATTTTTGATTGGAGAAAGGCTAACTTTGATGAGATGCGAAAGGATTTAAAAGGAGTGAATTGGGACATTTTGTTTTATGGGAAGGATGTAGAAGAGAAATGGAGGACATTTAAAGGGGACATTTTAAGAGTACAGAATCTTTAAGTCCCTGTTCGGTTGAAAGGAAATAGTAAAAATTGGAAAGAGCCATGGTTTTCAAGGGAAATTGGACACTTGGTTCGGAAAAAGAGAGAGATCTACAATAATTATAGGCAGCATGGAGTGAATGAGGTGCTTGAGGAGTATAAAGAATGTAAAAAGAATCTTAAGAAATAAATTAGAAAAGCTAAAAGAAGATATGAGGTTGCTTTGGCAAGTAAGGTGAAAGTAAATCCAAAGGGTTTCTACAGCTATATTAATAGCAAAAGGATAACGAGGGATAAAATTGGTCCATTAGAGAGACAGAGTGGACAGCTATCTGCAGAGCCAAAAGAGATGGGGGAGATATTGAACAATTTATTTTCTTAGGTATTCACCAAGGGAAGGATATTGAATTATATGAGATAAGGGAAACAAGTAGAGTAGCTATGGATACTATGAGATTCAAAGAAAAAGAAGTACTGACACTTTTGAAAAATATAAAAGTGGATAAGTTTCCAGGTCCTGACAGGATATTCCCCAGGACATTGAGGGAAGTTAGTGTAGAAATAGCAGGGGCTATGACAGAAATATTTATAATGTCATTAGAAACGGGAATAGTGCCCGACGATTGGCGTACCGCGCATGTTGTTCCATTGTTTAAAAAGGGTTCTAAGAGTAAACCTAGTAATTATAAACCTGTTAGTTTGACTTCAGTGGTGGGCAAATTAATGGAAAAGATACTTAGAGATAATATATATAAGCATCTGGATAAACAGGGTCTGATTAGGAACAGTCAACATGGATTTGTGCCTGGAAGGTCATTTTTGACTAATCTTCTGGAATTTATTGAAGAGGTTACTAGGGAAATTGATGAGGGTAAAGCAGTGGATGTTGTCTATATGAACTTTAGTAAGGCATTTGACAAGGTTCCTCGTGGAAGGTTGGTTAAGAAGGTTCAATTGTTGGGTATTAATGCAGGAGTAGCAAGATGGATTCAACAGTGGCTGAATGGGAGATGCCAGAGAGTAATGGTGGATGGCTGTTTGTCAGGTTGGAGGCAGGTGACTAGGGGAGTGCCTCATGGATCTGTGTTGGATGCACTGTTGTTTGTCATGTACATCAATGATCTGGATGAAGGTGTGGTAAATTGGATTAGTAAGTATGCAGATGATACTAAGATAAGTGGGGTTGTGGATAATGAAGTAGATTTCCAAAGTCTACAGAGAGGTTTAGGCCATTTGGAAGAATGGGCTGAAAGATGGCAGATGGAGTTTAATGCTGATAAGTGTAAGGTGCTACATCTTGGCAGGACAAATCAAAATACGACGTGCATGGTAAATGATAGCGGATTGAGGAATGCAGTTGACCAGAGGGATCTAGGAATAACTGTGCATAGTTCCCTGAAGGTGGAATCTCATGTAGATAGGGTGGTAAAGAAAGTTTTTGGTATGCTAGCCTTTATAAATCAGAGCATTGAGTATAGAAGTTGGGATGTAATGTTAAAATTGTACAAGGCATTGGTGAGACCAATTCTGGAGTATGGTGTACAATTTTGGTCGCCCAATTATAGGAAGGATGTCAACAAAATAGAGAGAGTACAGAGGAGAGTTACTAGTATGTTGCCTGGGTTTAAGCAACTAAGATACAGAGAAAGATTGAATAAGTTAGGTCTTTATTCTTTGGAATGCAGAAGGTTAAGGGGAGACTTGATAGAGGTCTTTAAAATGATGAGTGGGATAGACAGAGTTGATGTGGACAAGCTTTTCCCATTGATAGTAGGGAAGTTTCAAACAAGAGGACATGACTTCAGAATTAAGGGACATAAGTTTAGGGGCAACATGAGGGGGAACTTCTTTACTCAGAGAGTGGTAGCTGTGTGGAATGAACTTCCAGTGGATGTGGTGGAGGCAGGTTCAATTTTATCATTTAAAAATAAATTGGATAGGTATATGGGTGGGAAAGGAATGGAGGGTTATGGTCTGAGTGCAGGTAGATGGGACTAGGGGAAAATAAGTGTTCGGCACGGACTTGTAGGGCCGAGATGGCCTGTTTCCATGCTGTAATTGTTATATGGTTATTTGATTATATCCTCCAGCGGATCAAAAGTCCCTTTTGGCCTTTTTGATGGCTTTACCAAGGTCTTATCTGGACATCTTGTAGACCTCTGCATCTCCAGACCTGAATGCCCGGGATCTGATCTTCAGAAGAATGCAGATCCCATGGTTCATCCAAGGCTTCTGGTTAGGAAACACTCGGAAGGTTTTTGTTGGGACGCAGTCCTCCACACATTTCTGTAACAAATGTGGCGTATTCATTCAGGTCCGTTCCGTCTCCCTGAACATTGCCCAGTCTACAGACTTCAAACAGTCCAGGAGTTGTTCCTCTGCCCCCCACCCCCTTTCTTCAGTGGCTGTCTGTAGGCAGGAAGAAGCAGCACCGCTGAATGGTCGGATTTTCTGAAGTGAGGGCGAGGGATAGAGCGATAGGCGTCTTTGATGGTCGTGTAACAGTGGTCAAGGGTGTTTGATCTTCTGTTGCTGCAGGAGACATGTTGGTGGTGGTTAGGGAGCGATTTCTTCAAGTTGGCTTTGTTGAGGTCCCTCGGCTATAGTGATAAACGCCTCGGGGTAAGCCGTCTGGTGCTTGTTGACCATGGTGTGCAGCTCCCCCAGTGCCAGATGGACATCAGCCTGGGGTGGGATGTAGACCGCGGTCAGGATGATGGAGGTGAATCCCCTCATTAGGTAGAAGGGACGGCACTTCACAGCCAGGTGTTCCAGGTGTGGACAGCAGGAGTTGGATAGGACTGCGATGTCTGAGCACCACGCAGAGTTGACCATGATGCAGATGCTCCCTCCTCTCCCTTTCCCAGATGCCAGTGTATGGTCTATGCGATGGACGGTGAAACCTTCAGGCTGGACTGCTGAGTCTGGGGAGCTGGGGGTGAGCCATGTCTCTGTGAAACAGAACACATAGCGTTCCCTCAGCTCCCTTTGGTAAAGAGGGCTTGCCCTTAAGTCCTCCACTTTGTTTTGAAGGGACTGTACATTGGCTAGTAGGATGGTAGGGAGAGCGGGTCGAAGTCCCCTGCGCTTCAGTCTGACCTGAAGTCCTGCCCGTCGGCCATGTTTCCGGACACAATGGAGGCCTCTCTGTTGTTTCCAGGTACTGTATTTACTGCACCTGCTGTTTCTGCGAACCTGTGCTGGTACGGGGATTCCCTTGCAGACGGCAGCTCCAGCTCGTTGCGACCGGGGATTCCCTCACAGTCGGCAGCTCCAGCTCCGTCCCTCCTGGAAGATCCTGCCCGTCAGCTCCGGAGGTCTTCCAGGTGTTTCCAGGTACCGTACCTGTGATCCTCAGTCGGGTCGGGTGTTCTCCAGCGATTGAGGGATCGTTTACAGTCGGGAGCTCCCGCAGCTGCGTGAGATCGCAATATCGCTGGTGCCCTCAAGTGCACTAGCAGGTTTTCCGTTGCCGATTTCTGCCGTTTCTCTGATCCATCTATGTTGAGCAGGGCCGGCGTTAAGCCGATTTGACCGATTGCTCCCAATTGGGCCCCGCGCCTAAGCGGGGCCCCGCACTAATGTTCAGTATTTCGTACGGAAATACGAATTCTCTTTGTTAAATAAAGATTTTTTTTAATTCGCCATCCGGCTTTTTTTTAAACGAACATGTATAACAACCGCTGCACGGCCATCATACACAAATGATTTGTTAACTAGTGCTGTTAGCACTTCTTAACGGTAAGTACTTAACACCTTGTTATGCAATGTCATGAATCTGCATCTATCCGCATTCCTCAGTAAATGTTATAGTGTTTTGAACAAGTATTAATGACGCCGTGTTCCTTTGAATAAAATTCACGCGGCGTCATTAATACTTGTTTAAAACACAATTACATTTACTGAGGAATGTAGATCGATGACACGTTGAGAATTTCATTTAACTCACCATCATGAGTGAGGGCCCCGGACCGCGAGAAGGGGCTTCTTCCTGGTGTGCAGGTTTGTCATTCACCTACCGACCCACGTTATGTCCAAAGATCTTATAGCGGATCTTTGGTTGTGTCTCTCTGTCTTTTGCTCACTCCCTCCCTCCCCCCCTCTTTCTCTCGCGCTCTCTCTCCCGCTCCCCATATTGTCTCTCTCTAGCTCTCCTACTCCCTCTCTATCACCCTGTCCCCTCAGCATTCCCGGAATCATTGACGTTTTGCAGTAGACAAAAATGCTGGAGAAACCCTGCGGGTGAGGCAGCCGCCTGGCCCGCTGAGTTCCTCCAGCACTCTGTGTTTTTTGTTTGGCTCTGAAGTTGAAGGTGGCTCAGCGGGACGGGCAGCGGCTCTGGGGAGAGGGTTGTGTTTCTGGTCGAGACCCTTCTTCAGACAATCACAAGTACTCTCATCGACGCGAGTTCAGTTCGGTCTGAAGAAGGGTCTTCTCTCCAGAGTCGCTGCGCTGCCTGTCCTGCTGAGTTACTCCAGCTTTATGTCTATCTTCAATTTCAGAGAATTACAATTTCTCACGGGGGGCTTATAACGTCTCTAAACCCCTCTGGGACCCTCTGAACACGTCTAAACCCCCTCTAGCCCCCCTATTTCCCTCTATTCCCCTCTAAACAATTGTAAACACACCTGAACCCATCTGAAGCCCTCTAAACATCTCTAAACCGTTTAAACCCCTCTAAACTAGGAGGCTGCAAGGTGACTTGGATAGGCTGGGTGAGTGGGCAAATGCATGGGAGATGCAGTATAATGTGGATAAATGTGAGGTTATCCACTTTGGTGGCAAAAACAGGAAAGTAGACTATTATCTGAATTGTGGCCGATTAGGAAAAGGGGAGATGCAACGAGATGCAACGAAAAATGCTCACGGCAGACCAAACGTGTTAAACAGAAATTGGTCAGATATTGAGCTTTACACAGTGAGAAATCATGTGAAATAATCACTGAATTTAATTTTAAATGAATGTACCTGCATGTTATACTGTTTAGTTTGGAGATACCACCAGATAGTCTGGTTGATACAACCAGATCAGTTTGGAGATACAACCAGATTAGTTTGGAGATACAACCAGATTAGTTTGGAGATACAACCAGATTAGTTTGGAGATACAACCAGATAGTCCACTGAGTTCGCACTGACCAGCGATTTTTGTTACAGATTTGACAAATTTATTTGGCGGCCAATCAAACGCTGTCTCTAAGGGGGTTGCATCCAATCACCAACCAGCTTGCCTTAAAATTCCCGAAACTACACGAAATATAAACATACATACATTTTTACTTTTCTAGAGTAGGGGCCCCGCCATCAGTTTTCTAATTGGGCCCCGCAATTCCTAGCACCGGCCCTGATGTTGAGAGAAGTTATAAATAATTTTCTTCTGTTGAGCTGCTGGCAAAATGTCGCCACAGGCAGGCGCAGGCTCAGAAAAAAGTAAAAGCTAATTTGGATTAGGATTACAGTGACTTTTGGGGTTTTATGACATTTTGGGTGGTACCTGTTGACGGTTGGCTTTTTGGAGTCTCCTCACTTTTTGCCTGAAGCTGCTTAACAATTAGTGGGAATAGACTCACTTCATAAGCACTGGTACAGCATCTTGTCCAATTAACTGATACTTGGCACAGCCCAGTGGCATGCAGCAGGGAAAGACTCGCTGCTGGCTTGTGAGTTTATGACCATTGATTTTAACGAATGGAAAATAAGCTGATGTATTCCCAGTCCGTATCATAAGATCTGGTGAAAAATTCCAGTCTGAAATTCACCGAGAAAAAGAACAAATGTAATTTATTTCATCCTCGTTGTATATAACACAAACACCACTGGTCAACATCAAGATGAAAATAACATCCGATGTGTCCCTGTGGGCTGTGTCCTGCCTGAAAATTGTTACCAAAGTCTTGACTGTTTCGTCAGTGTGGAAGTCTGCAATGCCAGAAATACCCTCTTTTGGTTTAGTTTAGTTTAGTTTAGTTTAGAGATACAGCCCACCAAGTCTGTGCAGACAGGCGATCCCCTTACACTAGCACTATCCCACACACTACGGACAATTTACAATTTTTACCAAAGCCAATTAACATACAAACCTGTACATCTTTGGAGCATGGGAGGAAACTGGAACACCCGGAGAAAACCTACGCAGTCACGGGAAGAACATATAAACACTATACAGACAGCACCCATAGCCAGGATCGAACCCGGATCACTGGCGTTGTAAGGTAGCAACTCTACCTCTGCGCTAACATGCCACCCTGTTCGGTGATTAAAAATAAGACTCCAGCTGCTATGTGAGATTGATCTGAAAGATCCCATGGTCTGTTTTTGAAGAAATAGTGGAGTTATCTCCAGTATCCTATCAAACATTTCTTTCCCAACTAACATAATTAAATACGATAATCTGGTAATGATCACTTAGTCACCAAGCTTCCTGTGCTGCAGTGACAATTCTCCATTCCTTAGAAACACTTTGTTCTGAGTTTGTTAAAGCAATAAAAAATTGTTTACAAAAAATGTAATGTTTAAGGAGGAACTGCAAATGCTGGGAAATCGAAGGTAGAGTTTCTCCAGCATTTTTGTCTACCTTAAAAAATGTAATTGTTTGTTGAAACATGAATATTAAATCCTCTATTTTAATATATACTTCCTTAAAAATCGGAATTCAATGATAAATGGAGCACTAGATGATGCTCAGCAGGAGATGAAATTGAAATTCACTGAATGAGATTTTATGTTTCATCCTGGTTAGTATTGGAGGGGAAAAAAGGTGACAGGTGTAAAATAGGCTGTCAATTTGCCATTGTCCACTTTGCAAGAGTTCCCCAGAACAAAACTTGGCGCACTTAGAGCAGAGGAGAAGGGTGAGTAACGTGGTGAAAAATCCTAGCGTTATAGGGTACCGTTTTTGCGCAAATTTAAAAACAATGCAGACTTGAAGTGGTCAAGATGAGAGTTTTAGTAATAGTATAGATAGATGGATAGATTTATCTAGGGTAACCAATTTATTCTCCAAGTAAGATGGATACATTTCCAATACTGCCCTGCATCCATTGTTAATTTACCATTTCTTCTGGGAAAACAATTTCTTTGTGGTGTGTGGGGGTAGGGGGGAGGGGCTCGAGTGGGAGAGGAAGGGGGGATGGGGTGGTGTGGGAGGGGAGAGGGGGTGGTGTGGGAGGGGGGGCATGGGTGGGGTGGTGGGGCGGGGATGGTGTGGGGGGTGAGCGTGTGGTGTGGGGGGAGGGGTGTTGTGGGGGGGGGGGAGGTGGTGGTGTGGGGGGGGGGGAGGTGGTGGTGTGGGAAGGTGGGGAGGGGTTGGTGGGGGTGAGAGGGGCAATTTCTGTTTCTTTGCTACAATCTGTTGGAGACTTAGGGTGGCACAGGCCTTTTCGTCGGGTAATTACATAAATATGTAAGTAAAGATAGATTTTATAAAAATACTTTCTTCTACAACCGCTATAATGTAATGCCAAATTTCTCACCCACTCTTTATTGGTATAATTTGCAAAAATCGGGGGGACTTTTGATTATATACAAGAGATTCAGAATGAAAATGTAATACATTGAATATTTTTAGGTGAAATCAACTGCACTATTTACTCAAATGTTCAATTTTTAATTTCTCAGAAGGGTTCTGCTTTTATTTAGCAGTTCAAATGTTATGCAGCAGTTGTTTGCTGTAATAAGTGCTGGTGAATCAAACAGGGCTTATGTATATTTAGGAGAATTAGGGTAACATTATCAAGGTAACTTTGAAGCTTCAGAATACTCAATAACTTTATAAATGAGGAACTGCGGGCATTTCTTCAAGTTCACTGTTCAGTATTTACCCCCATTATAGGCTGCCGTAGCAGATTTAGTTGGAAACATTCCTACCAACACAACAGTTTATTAATTCTTACTGATTTTTATTTTATTAGCCTGATTTCGATTTCAGACCTGATTATGGAAAACCAAGCCAGCCAGGTCCAATGGGACCTCCAGGTTTTCCTGGGTCACCAGGTCCTTCAGGATTTCCAGGGATTCCTGGATCAACTGGGATGGATGGAAGAGATGGAGTTGATGTAAGCATTTACAACTTATTTATTCCAAATAGCCAGACCAACATCATAAAGGGTAGAAGCAGAGAAACATCGTAAGCTTTTTGTACATCTTCTGCAGCTATTAAAATATTTATTTTTGCAAACATGCTTTAATTTTATTAATGTCAAGATTGGTTTACTCTCACACCAAGACAGTGAGATACTGAACTATCTGACCTTTAAAGTCATAGAGTGATACGTTGTGGAAACAGGCCCTTCAGCCCACATTGGCCAACATGTCCCAGCTACAGTAGTTCCACCTGCTTGCATTTGGTCCATATCCCTCGAAACCTGTCCTATCCATGTAAATGATATATGATTCTTTAATGATATCTGATTCTCAATCTGATTCTTTAGTACTGATATGAAGGCCTGATCACAACTCTGAAATGGATTTCATGGATGAATTCTGAAATCGTGGGTGAACTCTGAAATGGATCAAACAAACATTTGATTTTATGCATAACATTTAGAATGCAATTTACAGTTCCTGATTAGTGCACTGGCCAAGGCAATTCCATTTTGTGTACCTATGAACAACAGGCTGAGCTGTTGAACTCCATGGATCATGAGCTTATTTCTATTCCATCACAACATTTATTCCCTTCATGCTTTTAAAACTTTTAAATAACAATAATCTATCAATCAGAATCTGAAAATCCTGATTGACCCAGTATTCCCAAGAGCAGTAAATTCAAAAAATAAATTACCATTTGCACAATACAATGCCACCTGACTAGATTACTTAATGGTCTGGCTCTAATTTTAAGATAATGACATTATTTTATGGAAGGATTGTAGTTTTTGAGTTTTATCTACAGTTAATTAGATTGTGCCTAATGTTACAGCAAATCCTCTTTGCTGTTGTATTTGGACAGATAGATGGGTTTGGAGGGCTCTGAGCCAAATGCAGGTAAATGAGACCATCCCAGTATGCCAATTTGGTCAACATGCACAAGTTGGGCCATAGGGTCTGTATCTATGCTGTATGCTCCATGACTCTATCCCCGTTTCCTTTGGCCTGGGTGTAAAGTTAAGTCTTAACGTAATTATATATAGAGGAATTACTATTTGCTTATTGTAAATTACCAATTTTCTTTTCACAGGGAGCGGTGGGTCCTCCTGGTCATTCAGGTCTTCCAGTAAGTACTGATGGTTTTCAAGAGTTATTTGGCTCGTAGCAACTTTTGAAAGTTTTATATAAAGAATCAGGATATATTTTATGAAAGTCAGATGAATTCTGCAACATTCTGCAGGAAATGCCATGAAATGTATTATTAACCAGTCTGCTGTAAATTTCTCCCCTAAAACTTAAAAACAATTCCAGTAAACCTTCAGTATAATAGTACTTTTTTCCTGTGAATGTCACTTGTCCAGTTCAAAGCCTTTGAAAGTACATTGAATAGAATTCCATGTTATTCATTTGTGAATTTGGGTCCATTAACCTTATGGTTTTTCTTTCAGTGGAAAATGTCAATTGGTAGATGTAAAATACCTAGGTCCATCTAAATTCCTGTCTGCCATCCTGGCGGTCAGACAGTACAGCAATAATAGAATTGCTGACCAGTGTGATGAGTAAATTACCATGAATTATGTCCAGGAAGTGCAGGAAGTCACATAGCACCTGCAAATAATGTTAACATTTCAGATGAACACATTTGCATCAGAATCCAAAAACATTTTCACTATTTTCTGTTTATATTGCAGCTGTTTATTCTCCTTTTGTAATCTCTTTCAATTAGTCCACCACAGATCTAAATGTGTGGAAAGTAAAACTCTGATTGGTTGTGAAATTTGTGTATATGATCACCTATTCACCCCAAGCAAGGATCACGTAACAAATGCCATTGTTTAAGTGTGAACAATTCAAGAGTGAAACATTGAACAGTGCATTTTGTAGATAGCACATACTGCAATGTCTATACCAATGACGAAGAACATCAATAGGCTGCTTTATCCTGGATAGTGTCCAGTTCTTGAAAGTTGCTAGCACTGCACTCATCTAGGGAAGTAAAGAGCATTTCATCATATTTTTGAAATTGGGCCTTTTATCAAAGGCATTGTTCATATCAAGTGCAAATTACTATCTATCTATATACTATTAAAACTCTCGTGCCATCCGACCGGCTGCCGTCCGGCTGCCTGTCTGCCTTTTGACTCGTTGACTTTCTGCCTTTTGATTTGTTGACGGCTGCTCCTTCCTATCAGCTTCCAACACACTTCGAAACAGCTTCCAACACACTTCGAAACAAACTTGCAAGACAGGAACACTCTGAACCTTTCACTGCTGCAGCAGGCAGGGGAGGTGCAATTTGATTTTTTTTTTAATCCACTGCTGAGGGAGGCAGGGGAGTGCTGGAATCTTACATTTGGGAACGGCTTCAGTTCCATTGGACGAATATTGGGTTGGGGGATCACACCATTGGGGGACCAGACCCAACGGGTCTGCACTTGGCCTAGTATACTTATAAAAGTCTTGCTTCTATAAGTGTGTGTGTGTGTGTGAGATTGTATTTTCGCCAAAATGGTACACAATAGCGTGAACATTTTTGCAGAACCTCACTCAGCTTTTTCCCGTCGTCGATGTAATGTTTCCTTCAGATTTGATGTTATTTTTCACAAGTTATTGATATTTAAAGTTTAAAAAAAAGCAAAATTCGAGAATAATAACTGCCTTTGAGAGGGAGACTATTCCAGCAGCTTCCAGTAATGATATCACAATGGCATCTCACAGTTGTCCAATCACAATGGGATCTCATTTACACAAGCTGCCATGAAGATTCCGAAAACCGAAAATGACCACAATGTGATCTCTGCTGACAATACACAAGCTATGAGAGTGTTTTTACATTGTTGTAAGGAGATGGACGTAGTGGGGGAGATTTAAAAGTTTTAAAGTAACATTTAAAAGTTGGATTTCTTCAAATCTGCACTGGCAGTTAGGCAATTATGACGTCACAATGCCCTACCAGCTACAACTGAGTCCTTCACAGCAAATGTCATTCAGGGAAAGAATCTGCCAGCCTAACCCAGCACAGCAAAGTTTAATGATCAGATTTGATAACAAAGGGGAAGAATCTGCCAGCCTAACTCAGCACAGCAAAGTTTAATGATTAGATTTGGATAACAAAGGGGAAGAATCTGCCAGCCTAACTCAGCACAGCAAAGTTTAATGATTAGATTTGGATAACAAAAGATGGCCTTGTCAGTGGCACCTACATCATATTAAATTTAGTCCAATTGTATTTTTTTAAAGTTGAAAATGAAGGGGGAGGGGGGGATTATTGCATTGGGGAATGGGTTGCGTTGGGAGAATGGGTACATCACAATGGAATCTCATTTAGCAGCAAATCTGGGCGGGGGTTAGTGTGTGTTGGGGGGGGGGTGTGGGTTAGTTTGGGGAAGGGGGGTTAGTGTGTGTGTGTGTGTAGGGGGTTAGTGTGTGTAGGGGGTTAGTGTGTGTGGGGGGGGTTAGTGTGTGTGAGGGGGGGTTAGTGTGTTGGAGGGGTTAGTGTGTGGGCAGGAGGGTTAGTGTTTGTGGGGAAGGGGGGGGGTCATGTCACAATGGGAACCCGTCAGCCGCGCCTGTGCCATTTTAGTGTCCCAGCTACAGCTGGTAATAAAGGCCCATTGCAGCTGTCTGCTCCCTTTTGGTCATCCCGCGATCCTATGTCCCTCTCCATGCCTGGCCCTCTCCAGCCCTTGTTTGTCTTCCACAGTCGACCACGAGGGCGTGGAAGGTAAGTCGCCCTGCTTCTTCTCACAGGGCCTTTTATCCAGAATCTGCCGCTGCCACAGTCTGAGAAGATTACAGAAAGCCGGTTTGTCAAGGAGGACTCTCTCTAACTTCTACAGGCATGCTGACCAGTTGCATCGTGGCTTGGTTCAGCAACCTGAGCGCCCTGGAGAGGAAAAGACTACAAAAAGTAGTAAATACTGCCCAGTCCATCATTGGCTCTGACCTCCCTTATATCGAGGGGATCTATTGCAGTCGCTGCCACAAAAAGACTGGCAGTATCATCAAGGACCCACACCATCCTGGCCACACACACATCTCCCTGCTACCTTCAGGTAGAAGGTACAGGAGCCTGACGACTGCAACAACCAGGTTCAGGAATAGCTACTTCCCCACAGCCATCAGGCTATTAAACCTGGCTCGGACAAAAGTCTGAACATTAATAGTAAGATTAAACGAGAACTTACCAGTTTGAAGTTTGATCTTTATTTTATGAGGAGTTACGATGAGGGATTACGTGAAGACCCCGTCCAGCACGCATGCGCGACATTCTTCAAAGCAGCGGTGTGAAGTCACAGACAACAGTAGATGAAATAAACATAGTAAGATAAGAAGAACTAGAATACCAGTTGACCTTTATGATAGAGGGCGGGAGCCCTCATCGTAACGCCTCATAAAATAAGGATCAAACTTCAAACTGGTAAGTTCTCGTTTAATCTTACTATTTTACTTCGGAGTCACGTGAGTGACTACGTGAAGATTTTAAAGATCTGTGATTTCATGCCTTGGAACGAGTCCATGCTTCACTTACTGCCTTAGTTGACCAGGGGAGGAAGTATGTTATCATATTCAGACATGAATAATGACAATAGTAACCTCCCTTACCCGGGAGAAACTATGAATAGAACTTAACATAGAGTTCGTAAATACCCCCCCATCTGGCAATGGGTTAGTATTAAATGTGTGGAAAATTGCTAGATTGACCATCCTGCAACCGCTAGGATGTGGTCCCGCTAACTTCCATAACCCTGCTGCTGAGGTTGTTACAGCCTTGGTGGAGTGATTTGAAATGTCAGCATTTACTCCTGTATAAGCCAGACCCATAACCACCTTAAGATGGTCTGAAGTGATACCTTCTTTTGAGGGTAGATGTAACTAACAATATTGCTAGTTCAGAGTCTCTAGGCTCTAGTGATCTAACATTCTGGTGTAGATGTGTGACCATACACAATCGAAGGTTCATGGGATATGTGAACATCTAGTTTGAGATCTGGTGCCCCTGGTCTATACTGCTTGACTAAGTCATAACATAAGTGTTATTTAGTCTGCAGATATAATCATCCTATCCAGTCAACGTTTATGTAATGACTAGACCCGTAGTGCTGCATGCAGGGCTATGAGCATAACCACTTATAAGTGAGTTAGTCCAAGGACAGGGATGTAGCTGGAGCCCTTCAGCGAAGCGACGTAGCACAATGTTAACACCCCATATCTCTGCTTCCCTAGGCCTGGGTGTTTTCGAGTTGCAGATTTTCTTCCTAATCTAGAGCTCAGAGGGTGACCCCCCAGAGTGGATTCTACTCCTTTCAGCCAGTATGATGAAGCACTTAGGTATGGTGGATGGCACTTAAGACATCATGATTTGTCAAGCCCTCATATGAGCCTGAACTACAAGACGTCAGTCATCCGTGATGAATATGTAATATAATCGTAAAACTAATACCTCCCATCTCCTTATGAGGAAATATTGATATTTTTTGGTGCTATCCCTGCGATCTGCAGCGAGCACGTTCATGGTTGGTTTAACAACCCCAGATGCAGGAACTGTCTTCTCAGTCTCTGTAATACAAAGAATTGATTATATCATGCTTAGGACGGTTTCACGCGTCACGGCTAGACCAATACTTGTGTCTAGAATAACCATATATGGTTCTATCATTCCCCACATCAGTGGGAACCATGGCTGGCTAAGCCCGGCAGGCACTATAAAAATGCCTGAGGCGGGAACTTGCTGAGTTTTGCAAACCCGTCTGTTGAGGCAGAAATGGAGGAAAACATAAAAGAACATTCCTCCTTAGTGTAGCTAGAATGTAACGAACGCTACCGATATGCCACATATTTTCCACTGGTGATTGAGCCTGGATGCAAGTTTCTTGGTCTTTAATGTTCACAATGTATTTTAATAATTTGTGATCCAACACCCATATTGATTTTAGATTTTAGATTAGATTAGATTTGTTTATTGTCATTCAGACCATAATGAGTTTTGGGTAAACTATCACCGGATATTTTGACTTGTTTGCACCAATGTAAACAGACATTTGCCACCACCGAAGTGTATCAACTTGGACTAGAGCATGCAGATAGGCATATTTGCATAAACCTTTAATCCCCAGAATGCACCCAGTGACTATAGGTAGTTGATACCATGTAACTGAGGAATTGGTAACTCTACCATCCACATTTGTAACTAGATGGCATGAGCAAATTCTCATCCTGAACAATAGCATCAGTTTGTAATTTAATTAAAGATTTACTGATTTAGTGGAATAGCATAGAGCTGGTAACAATGACCACATGGTACTTGAGTGCTTACTTCTTTTGCTTGCTGTTTAGTTCTGATTGTGCAAAGGCCTAAATAGCACAGCTGTAAGCCAATTATACTTGATGAACAGAATGTTGCTGGATCAGTATTGTTACGGGCTTCAATTAATTCCAATCCGTTACCTCAGGGTGGAGTCCCAGACGATTAAATAGAGTTAAAGGTAATCCCAATCATCAATAAGTTCAGTTGGTATCAACTTAAATTTATCTGGACGGATGAGAACCCAATTTCTCAAATGGGTTTTGTGGTTGATACAGCTAATTTAGCAAAATACAGCGTTTAATCTCATCCAGATAGTTCTTAACAATATTTTTAAAACTCTGAGCAGCCTAAGCACTCATTTTGTAAATAACCTGGGAACTGAAGTTAGCCTATTTTGCAATGTTTTAACTGTATCATTGCCCCATCCAGTTAAATTTCAGATATTTCTGGTGCCCTGTGAATGAAGCTGACCCCATGGGAATTAATAGTCACGAAGTTTCAATGTCTATACTGCACATGCGAGTTGGGCTTGTTGATAATAAACAGGCCTCATTTGTCATAATAGCGAGTCTGCCTAAAGAGGCAACTCCAGCCATATTCCTAGACTGTCTCGCTTGTACTGTGCAGTATAAACTATCTCTTCCAACCTTCTTGTAAATGGTCCACAACCCCACGTTTCCGAAAGAACCAGACCCATCTACCATCATGGCTACCGGTGGCTTTATGGTAAGTCCAAAAGGCCCCCGATGTGGGTTCGATTTCCATCCTTGATTGGGTCGTAGGGCTGTTGGTGTATGTGGACCCATGTCTTTCCAGGTGCATTGTAACTCCCAGCCGGCACCTGTTCCTCGGATATGCTTCAAATTCAGAGTCAGTTGCCAACTGACTCCTCACACTCACCTTCGCAGAAGGGAGTTTTGTAGGCAGCCCTGAAAAAGGTGCTGCCACGGGCTCTCGAGGAGACCTGCGCTGACATGGTCCTCCCTGGCCAATTAGGATGGGTAAAACGTCCGAGGACGAACCCATATCGGAGGGGCCCTCCTGGCCTGACTTCAGTCTAGGCCTTTCAGTCTCCTGTTTTAGCTCTTACCCTCCTCGAGCAGCCGGAGTCTGAATTCGCCGCCGGCTACCCGCTCTTCTGCGGTCCTAGCCGTGTCTTCCACACGGTCCCCGTAGCTGGGGTGTCCCCCAAGCACGGTTCTACCCGCGGTTTTCCACACGGTCCCCGTGGCTGTTTCCCCCATGCACGGATCTACCCGCTGCTTTTGCACGGTTCCCGTAGCTGAGGTTTTCCCCAAGCACGGTTCTACCCGTGTTCCTCGCAAGGTCCCTGTAGCTTGGTTATCCGCAGTCTTCCCATGGCCCCCGAGGCTGGGTTATCCGCAGTCTTCCCGCGGTCCCTGAAACTGGGTTATTCGCGGTTTTCCCACGGTCCACGAGGCTGGGTTATCCCCAGTCTTCCCACGGTCTTTGAAGCTGGGTTATTTGTGGACTTCCCACAGTCCCTGAAGCTGGGTTACCCGTGGTTTTCCCGTGGTCTCTGGTCGGATTATCCGTGGTTTCCCATGGTCTCTGAAGTCGGGTTACCTGTAGTTTTCCTGTGGCCTCCAAAGTCGGGTCACCCGCGGTCTCCGAAGTCGGGTCACCCGCGGTCTTCCCCCGGTCCCGGAAGGCAGGTTACCTGCAGGCTTCTGAGGTTCCGTGCTCCCCGCAGCCAGGCTTCTTCCTGCGGTCGGCATTCCCCACGGCCCTTGTAGTTGGGACCTAAAATGCTGGCGAAATTCAGCGGGTGCAGCAGCATCTATGGAACCTTGTAGCAGGGATCCTTGCGGTGTCGGGAGCCGGGATTTCCCCTTTGAATGCTCCCTCGGTTTGGGGCTTCCCCGAGCCGGCGTGGCTTAGTAAACGGGGTTTCCCCGCGATTCTGTGGTCGGCTTCGGATTCCCCCCCCCCACCCCCCCCCTCCTCGGCGGTCCCTGCAGAAGGGAGCCGGGTGGCGCTGGGGTTCCGACCTCGGACCTCCAGCAGGAGCTCTGAACGCTTCCTGCAGTAAAAAAGAGACCTGAAAAAGTTAAAAAACTTACCTTCAGGTCCGAGCTGTTGGAAGCAGCGCTCCAACAGCCTGTCGTTTGCGCAATGCGAGAGACGATAATACGCGGATGCGTGCTGGATGGGGTCTTCACGTAGTCACTCACGTGACTCCGAAGTAAAATAGCCCATTATCTGTTATTTGCATTTTATCAGTTTATTTATTCATGTGTGTATATATTTATATAATGGTATATGGACACACTGATGTGTTTTGTAGTCAATGCCTACTGTGTTCTGTTGTGCTGAAGTAAAGCAAGACTTTCATTGTCCTATTAGGGACACATGACAATAAACTCTCTTGAATCTTGAAAATCTTGCTCCACCTCCTCTCCGAATCCCGATCCATGGGGCGAGCAGGGGCCGGGCTCGATTGCCTTCCCTTTCTGAGTATTGTGGCTAACAAATATATAAAACAAAGTCTGAAGAGTGGTCTCGACCCAAAACATCACCTATTCCTTTTCTCCAGAGATGCTGTCTGATCCGCTGAGTTTCTCCAGAGATGTTGTCTGACCTGCTGAGTTACTTTGTATCAATCTTTGGTTTAAACCAGCATCTGCAATTCCTTCCTATAAACAAAGGATTAATTCGAGATCAGTTCTTTAGAATGATGCTTCTTTTTACATCTCAAATTGCTATGTTCTCCTTGAAAAACTAATCCCGCCATTGACCTTGATTTTGTCAGAATACAAATCTGTGTTACCAGTGAAATACATAGCCTGTGAATATTCTCATTGAAATCTATTTAATTGTAACAGCTTACTTAAGAAATATTCTCATTTGTTTCATTCAGGGCCAGAAAGGAGAAAGAGGTGATACTGGTTTCATTGGACGACCCGGAAAACCGGGCATTCCAGGCATTAATGTAAGTACAGCAAGCAATTCCCAGATACCTCTGTAGTACGAGACTTAACAAACGAGTCTCTGAGCTTTGTTCATTTAGCTATGTGGATTCATATCACCACTACAATTACTGCATGTCCTTTTGAAGTCTGTCAGAGGTTCATTATTTTCCTTTGTAATGTCCACCTTGAGTCATTTTTTAGTCTGCATTCTTCATCACATTACCCATGACCCCAAATAGAACTTGTACCTTTCTGTGTGCATGGTTTCAAAATATTTAGTTGAGGGATATTGGCTTCACGGGCTTAGCCAGCATTTAATTGCCCATCCCAAATTGCCCTTGAGAAGGTGGTGGTGAGCTGCCTTCTTGTAGTGCTACAGCCCTTGTAGTATGAGTATGCCCATCATTTTGTTTAGGAGGGAGTCCCAGCATGAGGCCTTCCACACGTGGAATATCCTTCCACATGAGGATGTTACATGGTTTGGAGGGGTGGTTCCAGGTGGTGGTGATGCATTTACTGCCATTGTCCTTCTGGCTGGTAGGGGTAGTGGAGTTCCTGAGGAACTCTTGCAGTGATGTCCTGTAGATGAGACGAATGACCTCCAACAATCAGAGCCATCGTCCTTTGTGCTAGGTATGATTCCAATCAATGCTAGTATTACCCCCTGATTCCCATTGACTCTAGTTTATCTAGGCCTCCATGGTGTTCATCTTGCTCAAATGCTGCCTTACTGTCAAAGGCAGTTTGTAAGATAACACACAAGAGGCATCAGTTCCACTTCATTTCCAGATTTCATCCGTTTTGCCCATTTTGCACTAAGGCTACAATGTCAGTAAATTCCAAATGTTCACTAAATATCTTGAATTCTGGATTGAACAGCGTTGTGCTGAAGCAAAGCAAGAATTTCATTGTCCTATCTGGGACACAAGACAATAAACTCTCATGAATCTTGAATTTTGAATCTTCCGATTTCTGGGTCTACATTTTACATGCAATTTCTTCTAATTGTCAAAACCCCTCTCGTTTTATCGAACCCAACTTTCAAATCCTCTGAAATATTTTGTCATAATTTTCTCAATTCTTTTTACGTTTAATATCAAATCAAACTTTATAACATAATCTTTCTTAGGCTCCATTATCCATTTCCGCTAAACTAAAATGGCAACACAGTACTATTTTAGTGCATACTTTCTTAAGACATTAAACTGATGCCTCTCGTGTTCTCTTAAAACACGAGGCTTTTAACCACAATATTTTTATTGCTTTATGAGGCCTTAGACTTCACCTTAAATTAATAGTGAATAATGAATATTAATGATTTGGAAGTGAATGTAAATTCAGTGTTGCTAAGTTTGCAATTGGTGGTACAGTAGACGGTGGAGAACATTATCTATAATTAATAATGGATCATGATTCAACTGTGCCAATGGGCTGAGGTATGGCAGATGGAGTTTTATTCAGATAAATGGTGTTGCACTTTGACTTAGACAAATCAGAGCAGGACACACAATAAATATTGGTACTCTGAAGGGTGTTGTATGACAGAGGGAGCAAGGGGCGCAGGTACATAATTCCATGAAGGTGATGATACCAGTGGACAGAGTGAAGAAGGTGCTTGGCATGCTTGCCTTCATTGGTGTGTGTTTTGAGTACAAGAGTTGGGACGTCATGTTATACTGTACAAGAGATTGGTAGGGCCATATTTGGAGCACTGTGTACAGTTCTGGTTATCCTGCTATTAGAAGGATATCATTAAATTGGAAAAGGTGCGCAAAGGATTTCCGACAAAGGTTACTGGGTTTGAATTATAAGTAGAGACTGGACAGGCTGGATTTCTTCTCTGTGGAGTATTGAAGGTTGAGGGGTGACCTTACAGAGGCATGTAAATCATGGAGGGCATAGATAAGGTGAACAGCCAGAATATTTTCTCCAGGGTAGAGGAATTCAAAACTAGAAGCTGTAGTATTAAAGTGAGGGGGGAACAATTTAAAAGGGACCCTAGAGGAAACATTTTCACACAGTGTGGTGCATACATGGAATGACCTGCCAGAATAAGATGGGTACAAATATGATATTTAAAGATCTACTTAGATAGGTACTGTATATGGATAGGATAGGTTTGGAGGGATATGGGCCTGACATTGACAATTGGGCCTATCTCAGTAAGGCGACTTGGTCAGCATGGACGGAGTTGGACTGAAGGGCTCTTTTCCATGCTGTAAAACACTGATTTCCAAAATAAAAATACAGCTGACATTGTACAACGGAGGCATCTCAAAATGCACACAAATGCAGATGGCACTCTTTGGTAGAAAATGGGGATATTAATGAATGTATTTGCTTTCCCAAATTATAACTGTTCAACTAAGCCTGACTGAAGAAACTACTTTATATTGTACCATGAATCTCTTATCCTTGTTGAGTTCATCAAACATATGGCAAGCATGTTTCTCAGGGATTTGCATTACAGCAATTCTAAACTGTTTTATGCTTGCTGTTTTCTTTCACCAGGGTCGTCCGGGTCTAATTGGACCAGTGGGGCCAGAAGGCCGTGTGGTAAGTGACAAAAATAATGATTATTTAATTGTGTGGAGGTGTTTTTATTCTTGTTGCTACCTCAAGTTCAAAGATCTAATATGCACTCAGAGGTGCTGTTTAAATATATTCTTGGTTGAGCAGGCTAGGACACTATTCCTTGGAGCATAGGAGGATGAGGGTAATCTTATAGAGGCTTACAAAATAATGAGAGGAATAGATTGGGTAGACACTCAGTGTCTCCTCCCCAGTGTAGGGGAATCAAGAATGTAAGGACATAGGTTTAAGGTGAGGGGGAAAAGATTTAATAGGAACTAACATTTTCACACAAAGGGTGGTGGGTGTGTGGAACGAGGTGCCGGAGAAGGTAGTTGAGGCAGGGACTATCGCAATATTTAGACAGGTACATGGATTGGACAGGTTTAGAGGGATATGGGCCAAATGCAAGCAGGTGGGACTAGTGCAGATAAGACATTGGCCGGTGTGGGCAAGTTTGGCCAAAGTGCCTGTTTCCATGTTAATTCTGACTATGATTCTATGTCCAGTTATATCTGTTTACCATGAGATGTCTTATGCTGGCAGGTTGCAAAATATTAACAGTCAGTGGAGCTGGGGCTACGGTCCAGAACAGGAAGATCAGGAACATGGGCTGCGTTTTGGACCAGAGTTGGTATCATCAGTGCTTGCATGTTTCAACATGTCTAAGCAAATTGGATCTTACATGTTGAAACATGTATGCAAGTTGTGATATTCACAGAGGGATTGACCACTGCATGTCATTGTAGTTATGGGGTTATTGTGAGGGAACCTGGTGGTAACCACATTTTGTTTGTAATCCACTGGAAGTCATGCCCCTATCCCTTGTGAATAACATGAACTTAGTGTGTCATGGTAACTGGATTATACACCATCTCTGAAATTCATGTCCATGTCCATGAATATCATAGAACTGAAGTTCATAAATTCATACATTATAGGAACAGAATTAGGACATTCAGCCCACCCCTCTACTCTGCCATTCAATCATGGCCGATCTATCTGTCCCTCTCAACCTCATTCTTTTGCGTTCTCCCCATAATCCATGACACCCATATTAATCAAGAATCTGTCAATCTCCGCCTTAAAAATATCAATTCACCTGGTCTCCACAGCCGTCTGTGGCAATAAATTCCACAGATTCACCACCCTCTGACTAAATAAATTCTTCCTCATCTCCTTTCTAAAGGTACATCCTTTTATTCTGGGGTTCTAATCTCTTCCACTAGTGGGAATATACTTCCCACATCCACTCTATCCAGACCTTTCACTATTAGGTAGATTTCAATGAGGTCCCCCTCATCTTTCTAAACTCCAGCGAGTACTGGCACAGTACCATCAAACGCTCATCATATGTTAACTCAATCATTCCTGTGATCATTCGTGAAAACGTCCTCTGGACCCTCTCCAGAGCCACCACATTCTTCCTCGGATATGCGGCCCAAAACTATTCACAATACACTAAATGTGGTCTGACGAGTGCCTTATAAAGCTTTAGGAAGTGTATGAGCAACAGAATACAATGCCAACTATACAATCTGACTCGAGATGCATCTACATAATTCAGATACAGAGATTAAAAACTGCAATGTCTGTTTGTTAGGTGACTTATTCGTGCAATGCACCATGAAATGTATTAACAATCATATTCACCAAGAAGGTAGACAAAAATGCTGGAGAAACACACCAAGAAAATCGGTTACATCTTGGATGGCTCTGACAATGGATTTTTTTTTTTTTTCAATCCCATCTCTCAGGAGATACTAAGCCGAGAATGGCAAATACTTTTGAAGGAAGATATGCAGGAAGAAGGAGATTCTTCAATCAGTTGAGCTTGAGTTACTATTCTTGCAAAACTCCACTGGGACTTTATTGACAGATATTGTTATAGAGTCATAGAGTTGTACAGTGTGGAAACAGGTTCTTCGGCCTAACATGCCCACACTAACCAACATGTCCCATCGACACTAGTCCCACCTGCATGCATTTGGCTCATATCCCTCTAAACCTATCCTATCCATGTACCTGCCAAAATGTTTTTTAAATATTGCAATAGTACCTGTCTCAACTAACTTCTCTGACAGCTGATTGCACACACTCACCATCTTTTGTGTCAAATAGTTACCCCTCAGGTTCCTATTAAATCTTTTCCCCCTCTCCTTAAAGGGCCTGTGCCACTTAGGCGATTTTTCAGCGGACTGCCGACGACTGTCAAGTTTGCGGCACTCACCTGTAAAACCGGGAACTGGAACGGCGACTGTCAGAGTGGAACGCACACACACACACAAACACCTCGCAAAGGCGGGGGCCAGGGAAAGCGGGGGAGCGCTGTCTGAAATTCACACGGTGCAAAGCCATGATACAGACACACACCGCGATGAACAGGAAGGTTAAGACGGCTAGCACAGTGTACGGTAAGTCCTTTAAAAGAGGGGGTGGGGGGAAGAAGGGGGGAGAAAGAGTGGAGACACTTTTAATAAGCCAGAGATACACAGCTGTGAAGTTTGGCGGGCATTTAACATGGTTATCCTTGGTTCTGAAAACTCGTGCTTACATTATTTTCCCTCAATGAGCCAATGAAAATGCTCGGTCAGCATAGGCGATTAACTAAAACTACCTACAACTACCTCGACTACGCATTAACTACATGGCGACCCTACATCAACTGCAGGACTACAGGACCAATTTTTTGGTCGCAGAAAATTTTTCAACATGTTGAAAAATCTAGTTCCCAGAATGCGGGAACTCCTTGCGACCATGAAGGAGACTCATCAGAGACCACCAGCGAACACGTGGCGACCATATGGCGATCATGAGTCGAGCACAGAGCCTCCTGCACTCGCCTAATATGTCGCCTAAGTGGAACAGGCCCTTAAGGGTATGTCCTGTAGTTCACGATTTCCCTACTCTGGGCAAAAGCATGTGTATACTCAATATATTCCTTCCATTGATTTTGCGCACCTCTTTAAGATCACTCCTCATCCTCTTGTGCTCCAAGGAATAGAGTCCTAAGTCACAGAATCTTATATGTTATAAAGTTATCAGCATCATTTAGGTACTAACAGATTGGGAAAGCTAAATAGAACGGCATAATGTTTATTTCAAGGAATTGCTACAAAAAACCTCTAGTAAATTCAGAAAATAAATTGCAAAATGGAAACCAGATTTATTAAATATTTTCGAAATAATGAAAAACATAGCTAGCCCTACTAAATATTGGGGTGGTAAAGACAAGGAGGACATCTGGAATGTTTATAGAATCACCTGACAAAATGTTAAAGTTGAGTTGAGTGTCTGAACTTAAATTGCATACTTGATATAATGGGTTATTTCACAGCCACCAAATACAATCTGTTCAGTCCAGGTTGAGTTCAACTTTGGAAGCAGTCAGTGTGTATGGTATCTAAAAGTAAAGATAAAATGCAAGGATATCAACAGGATCCTGTATCCAGTGTCTTATTGCCCTTGTCGAGTAATTGACTAAAGTCAAGGTTAATTTTGAAACCTTATTCTCAAGGCAATAGATTTATTCTGTAGAGTCGCCCAGAAAGAGTGGCGTACATTGTTTCACATGTGCTGTTAGTCTTTCATTCTCACTGATGAAATTGAACATCCAATAAAAGATGCCACCTTCAAAATTGCAAGGGAGGTTGGGATAATATGGACATGGTTTGCAGGGCCTGAAATAAAGAGGTCTTACAGACAAATGTATCAACATATTATTATAAATCGGTACTGACTACCATTCATTTAATCTATCTATATATACAATGCATTCAGAAAGTATTCAGACCCCTTCACTTTTTCCACATTTTGTTACGTTACAGCCTTATTCTAAAATGGATTAAATTCATGTTTTTATCGCCAATCTACACACAATACCTCATAATAAAAAAGCAAAAAGAAGTGTTTAGAAATTTTTCCAAAGTAATTAAAAATAAATAACTGAAATATCACATTCACATAAGTATTCAGACCCTTTGCTATGACACTCAAAATTGAGCTTCAGTGCATCCTGCTTGATTATCCTTGAGCTGTTTCTACAACTTGATTGGAGTTCATAAGTGGTAAATTAAATTGATTGTACATGATTTGGAAAGGCACATGCCTGTCTATATAAGGCCCCGTAGTTGACAGTGCATGTCAGAGAAAAAACCAAGCCATGAAGATGAAGGAATTATCCGTAGACCTCCGAGACAGGATTGTGTCGAGACACAGATCTGGGGAAGGGTATAAAACAATTTCTGCAGCATTGCAGGTCCCGAAGAGCACAATGGCCTCCATCATTCTTAAATAAAAGAACTTTGAAACCACCAGGACTCTACATAAAGCTGGCCGCCCGGCCAAACTGAGCAATTCAATATTAATTTCTTAGTGTTAGTCAATGTCAATTAGTGTGGGCGTACATATGTGCATGTTGGTCATTCACCGTCTCTCAGGTTATGGCATGCTGTTACGTATTGTGCACCAAGATGTGCCGTATTTCCTTGGCCAAGGATTATTCTTAGTTTTGATGTATCATCTAGTTCTTTAAAATCAGGGGTTGCCACACTGAGTTTGTCAAAGTATGCTTTCCTTGTTTTGTCAAATTTTTTGCATTTTAGGAGGAAGTGCACCTCTGTTTCAATCTCATCTGTCAAACAGTGGCCGCATATTCTGTTTTCTCTTGGTTGCCAGAATTTGTCTCTGTGTGTGTGTCTCTCTCTCTCTCTCTCTCTCTCTCTCTCTCTCTCTCTCTCTCTCTCTCTCTCTCTCTCTCTCTCTCTCTCTTAGGTGTATATTGTATTCTTTTCACTTAGTATGGCTGTATGGTAACTCAAATTTCACTGTACCTTAGTCGGTTAAGTGACAATGAACGCAAACTTGAACTTGAAATTTCATATATATGTACACATGTATATATGTCTTATGTTTTATGTGTTGTCTGAGTCTAGGTACCTGTGATGCAGCTGCATGTAAGGTATTTGTTGCATCGGTGCCTCTCTGTACTTTGTGCATGTGACAATAGACTTGACTTGACTTGAGTTGAAATGTACCAAGACACAGACACAACATTTCATTGTCATGGCCCAGAGCTACAACTCCAAGACCTCAGAACAGCAGCCAAATAAATCATTGATAATATCAGCAGGGGAGCTAATGAAAATTCTTCCCTTTCATCTCGCTGCAAGTGTCTAGAAGCTGAGCTAATTAACAGTTACTGCAACATGTTGCCGTCTTTGCTCTTTTACCAGATGCTGAACTATATTTTTTAATAAGGAATCTTCAGGCTGCTATTAAACTCATGCTGCGAGAGACACAAATTATACATTTTCAAGGCTCCCAAGGAAATTCTTGAGTCACGATTTTATGGAGATGGCGTAGCTATTTCAAATATAATGAGACTTTATGACAGATTTCAAAATACATATTTGTCTAGTAATACATTTACCAAATATTAGCTCTTGTAAAGCATTATATTCGATGAAAAAAAAACCTCAAATGATATTACTTTGATATAGAAATAATGCAACGCTAATTTCTGCTCAAATAGCACCTATATGTGGTTGGCCATCCGCAAGCCTTTTTTAATTTTAATTTTTAATATATTTATTTTATTAGAAGCAATTGTACAAGGAGAAAGTAATCGATTTAACAATTATACAATTTTCGTACAGCTTCAGTTTTAACATTTTATAAACTGATAAATGAATCGTAAAAAAGTGAAAAGGAAAGAATGACAAGGAAGAAGAAAGATACGAAAAAGAAAGAAGCAAAAACCCCTGAACTAACAAAGTGAAAAAAAAAGCGGAGATATATCCCACGACCCTTCCCTACGCCCGCTCCCATCGACCCTAGCATCGGTTTAATTTGTGTTCAACCATTCTGTTGTTGAAGAAATTCAATGAAAGAAGACCATATTTTGGAAAATTGGTCTGATTTGTCAGACAAAACAAGCCTTATTTTTTCTAAATGTAGTGTCTCGGTCATTTTTGTGATCCACATCTTCACTGTGGGAACTGTTATCTTCTTCCAGAGTTAAGTATAAGTTTTTTCGCAGTTATTAAACCATAGTCAAGGAAACGTCTTTGGAATATCGTTAACTTAAGGCAGCCCTCTGACATTCCTAATATTATTAATTTTGAATCTGACTCCAATTGAATTTTGAATGTTTTAGAAATGGTTTTGAATATTCCCATCCAGAAATTTTGTATTTTTATACAGGATACAAAAGAATGGGTTAAGATAGCTTCTTGGAGGTGAAATTTATCACAGAGAGGGGAAACAGTTGGGAAGATCTTATTCAATTTGGTCTTTGAGTAGTATAACCTATGCAATACTTTGAATTGTATCAGGCAATGCCTGACATTTAACGAACAGTAATGAATGTATAGTAGACTTTCCTCCCATATATCTTTTGAAATAAGTAAACCCAGTTCATCCTCCCATGCTCGCCTATGAATCTCAGAAGGTGGGGTATCAATATTTAAGAGAGTGTTATAAATGTAAGATACTTGCATTTAACACTTGCAAGTATTTTACATCCTTTTAGCATCAAAGACGGTAGGGATTCTCTTTTTTAGAGTCTGACTATAAATTATGAGAAAATTACAACTTTCAGTAGACAGAAAGTTGTGAGTTGGAGGTTTGCTTAAATGTATAGGATGAAACTACAGATGCTGGTTTATACAGCAAATAGACACAAAATGCTGGAGTAACTCAGCGTGTCAGGCAGCATCTCTGGAGAATAGGAATAGATTACGTTTCAGGTTGGAACCTTCTTCTGACTCGGGTCTGAAGAAGGTTTCTGATCCGAAACGTCACGTAATCCTTTTCTCTAGATATGCTGCCTGACCCGCTGAGTTAGTCCAGCATTTTGTGTCTCTCGTGCTTTAAAGTAACTACCTGGAATATTAATGCAAAATATTTGTTTCAGTAACAGTTAACAAGAGATGTTTTCACTCTTTCCTCAGTAGGGTCTAATCTGAAGATATTGAGTCATTCCTGGGTAGATTCACAGGTTTCATTTGTAGTCCAAACTATCGCTGTTGGTAATTCTTCTGATTGAGCCAGGCAGTAAGGTTCAGGATGCTATTTTGAATGTTGGGGGATTTGAATAATCAGTGAACATGACCTGACCCACATCTGCTGTCCCTGGATATGAACTTTCTAATCAAGAGCTATTGAATAAAGAGCTAGAATAAGCAACAGGTCTGTTTCATCCTCTGTGGGTGAGGAGAATCAAGATTAGTTGAGACCAGCCCATATCATCCAATTAACAAGTAAGACTGGACCCTGTCTGATACCAGGTAGTTTGTCTCCTGTTCAGCCATTAATTATTAACAACAATTTTTTTTTCAATTTTAAGAACTAGGTTGTACAATTCACAAGATGCCAATAAATAATGTCACACATTAATTAGTTTCATATTTTTGAATCTTGAAGCACCTTTTACTTCTCCATATTGTACTGCCATTATGATAGAGACAAAGGTTGTTATCAATTAGATAGGTTGATTTACAATAGTTTGAACAGTTTGAGCTGCAAATTTAGTTTTAATGAAGCACATTGTTGAATTTATTGGTGTTTAGAATAAAACAATCATTAGATATCAACTTTGGATTTGCATGGCAATGTATTGCTATCCAGCCAACATTAAAATTCCACAATATTTATCTCACCTTAAGTTCTCCATTACATACCCCACACATTTCTAAGCTTCCGCCATAGAAACTATCTAACATTCCAATGCAAAGCTGTTACTGCAGGATATTTTTATTTAATGTCGCTCACAATTGTACCTAATTGTTAATTGTAGATCATATTTTACTGAACAATATTGAGTTTAATTTTCATTATTCATACAAAAAGTAATTGTCCACCTTGTTACGTAACTTATTGCTCTTTAAATGCTTTCACTGCTATCAATTAAAATTTTCCGCAAAATAAGATTGTTTGAATATGTGAAATGGTACGGGGCAAGTTTGTTGAAGGCAATTTTCATTTGTCTGGTATCTCACTTTTTAGTCTGTACATCGGGTGAGAAGCTTGGTAGTGCTTTAAAAAATGTGGCTTTTCAACCCAGTCTCAATTTACAAGGTGAATGTTTCCATCTAAAACAGGTAGGAGCCTTATTAAAATATTTAAGCAGGGAGCCAAAGATACAGTTGAGACTAAAAAGTTAATTTCTCTTTCTCTGAACCTGCTCCAGAATAAAGGAAGTGGCGGATTTTCCAATGAGTTCTTCTGTCTAGACAAAATTAATTGTGGTCTCTCCTACAGTTGTCCCTAACATCTTTTCTAAAAACATTTTGGCTTGATACATTCACAGATCATGATTTCTCAACCAAACCAGTTCAAGCGATAATCAAAATATTCTCCACTTTTTTATTAATGTGCCATGTAACTTGGACTGGGATGATATATTTATGCACTAAACATATGTCAACCTAGAAAACTATCTCTTACAGTTTTTGCAACAGATTTTTCAAAAAAGTAAATAAGTCTCAGTATTTTTTTCTAATTTCTGAATACCACAATAAAGTTGCAAGCTCAAAACAGACACAAACGGCAGTAAGGCCTAGAAAGATTTGATGTGGAGAGGATGTTTCCAATAGTGGAAGAGTCTAGGGCCAGAGGGCACAGATTCAGAATAAAATAATGTACCTTTAGAATGGAGGAATTTTATCAGAGGTTGACAGAGGTTGGCAAATCTGTGGAAATCATTGCCAGAGATGGCTGTGGAGGCCAAGTCATTGGGTACTTTTAAAGTGGAGATTGACAGGTTCTTGATAAGTAAGGATGTTGAAGTTCACAGGGAGAAGGCGGCAGAATTGGATTGTGGGAAAGATAGATCAGCCATGCTCAAATGGTGGAGCAGTCTTAATGGGCCGAATGGCTCAATTCTGCTCATAGTTTTTGTACGCATTAGGAAGTCCAGAGCTGTGCTCTTCTTGAAACATTTGGTGATTTTACACCCAAATCGATGCATATCGACCTTCTGCCCTTCCATCACCTCCAGGTTTAAAGGAAATTAAACTGAAAAAACCCCCCATAGATGCTGGAAATCTGAAATCAAAATAGAAGAGCTTGTAAATCTTAGCAGTTAGGTAGCAGTGTGGAAAAAGAAACAATCATTTTCTAATCCGTCTTGCACTTTCTATTTCTATCCGAAATCATAAGAACCTTGCTGCGATGAGGCCTATCTACAAAGTATCTTTATCCCATTTAATGACCTTCAACAAACTTACTTCAAGCAGACATCTCAGTATACTCCAGCATATCTATTCAATTTATGCTTTTACTTTCTTACCTTCCTTAGAATTGCACTTATGCTTCATCTTGTCTTTACCATTGCAGATCCAACACCAGACCTTGTTCTCCTTCATTGATGTTACTCTGACGCAGCTCCTTCACATTCTTCCCTCAAATGTCACTCTCCAGCTTTCTTCACTTCCCATCTTTCCTTTCATTATCACTTGAACTTCCTTTTCTTCCTTCGCACAATAATGCATTCCTTTTTTCTTCCCTCTTTCTTAAGGTAAACCATACTTTACAGTCTCTTGCATCACCAGTGCCATTTTCTCTTCTCTACCTCCTGAAGTTGCAACAAGGATTGTTAACACTGTTGTGTGTTAAAGTATGAAATAAATATCATGCGAACTGGGAGCAAAATGGTGTAGTATTGTTCCATGGGTACCTTATGATGGGCATGAGGCCAAAGATGAATTTTCTCTTCATGACCTGGAAAAAGATAGTATGTCAAGAAAAAACCCAGCACTTGTGCAAAATGATCCAGGTACAAAACTAAAACATTTAAGAATGGTTTATTATTCTACTTTATTTAGATAGCCAATAGACAATAGGTGCAGGAGTAGGCCATTCGGCCCTTCGAGCCAGCACTGCCATTCAATGTGATCATGGCTGATCATCCCCAATCAGTACCCTGATCCTGCCTTCTCCCCATATCCCCTGACTCCGCTATTTTTAAGAGCCCTATCTAGCTCTCTCTTAAAAGCATCCAGAGAACCTGCCTCCACTGCCCTCTGAGGCAGGGAATTCCACAGACACACCACTCTCTGTGAGAAAAAGTCTTTCCTCATCTCCGTTCTAAATGGCTTATTACTTATTCTAAAACTGCGGCCCCTGGTTCTGGTCTCCCCCAACATCGGGAACAAGTTTCCTGCCTCTAGCGTGTCCAAGCCCTTAACAATCTTATATGTTTCAATGAGATATCCTCTCATCCTTCTAAACTCCAGAGTGTACAAGCTCAGCTGCTCCATTCTCTTAGCATATGAGAGTCCCGCCATCCCGGAAATTAACCTTGTAAACCTACACTGCACTCCCTCAATAGCAAGAACGTCCTTCCTCTAAATAGGGGACCAAAACTGCACACAATACTCCAGGTGTTGTCTCACTAGGGCTCTGTATAACTGCAGAAGGACCTCCTTGCTCCTATATTCGTTTCCTCTTGTTATGAAGGACAACATGCCATTCGCTTTCTTCACTGCCTGATGTACCTCCATGCTTACTTTCATAGACTGATGTACAAGGACCCCCAAATCCTGTTGTACTTCCCCTTTTCATAGAAACATTGAAAATAGGTGCAGGAGGAGGCCATTCAGACCTTCGAGCCAGCACCGCCGTTCATTGTGATCATGGCTTATCGTCCCCTATCAATAACCCGTGCCTGCCTTCTCCCATATCCCTTGACTCCACTAGCCCCTAGAGCTCTATCTAACTCTCTCTTAAATCCATCCAGTGATTTGTCCTCCACTGCCCTCTGTGGCAGGGAATTCCATAAATTCACAACTCTCTGGGTGAAAACTTTTTTTCTCACCTCAGTCTTAAATTACCTCCCCTTTATTCTAAGACTGTGGCCCCTGTTTCTGGACTCGCCCAACATTGGGAACATTTTTCCTGCATCTAGCTTGTCCAGTCCTTTTATAATTTTATGTTTCAATAAGATCTCCTCTCATCCTTCTAAACTCCAGAGAATACAAGCCTAGTCTTTTCAATCTTTCCTCATATGACAGTCCCGCCATCCCAGGGATCAATATCGTGAACCAACGCTGCACTGCCTCAATCACAAGGATGTCCTTCCTCAAATTAGGAGACCAAAACTATACACAATACTCCAGATGTGGTCTCACCAGAGCCCTATACAAATGCAGAAGAACCTCTTTACTCCTATACTGAAATCCTCTTGTTACGAAGGCCAACATTCCATTAGCTTTCTTCACTGCCTGCTGTACCTGTAAGGCAACTTTCAGTGACCGGTGTACAAGGACGCCCAGGTCTCGCTGCACCTCCCCCTTACCTAACTTAACCCCATTGAGATAATAATCGGTCCCCTTGTTTTTGCCGCCAAAGTGGATAACCTCACATTTATCTATATTATACTGCATCTGCCACGCATCTACCCACTCTCTCAACCTGTCCAGGTCACCCTGCAACCTCCTAACATCCTCTTCACAGTTCACACTGCCACCCAGCTTTGTGTCATCCACAAACTTGCTAGTGTTGCTCCCAATTCCCTCTTCCAAATCATTAATATATATGGTAAACAGTTGCGGCCCCAACATCGAGCCTTGCGGCACTCCACTCGCCACTGCCTGACATTCTGAAAAGGACCCGTTCACTCCTACTCTTTGCTTCTGGTCTGCCAACCAATTTTCTATCCATGTCAACATCCTACCCCCAATACTTTGTGCTCTAATTTTAGCCACCAGTCTCCTGTGCGGGACCTTATCAAAGGCTTTCTGAAAGTCTAGATACACTACATCCACTGGCACTCATTCATCCATTTTACTTGTCACATCCTCAAATAATTCCAGAAGATTAGTCAAGCATAATTTCCCATTCATAAATCCATGTTGACTTGGACTAATTCTTTTACTGCTATCCAAATGCCCCAATATTACCTCTTTAATAATTGACTCCAGCATCTTTCCCACCACCGGCTAACTGGTCTGTAATTCCCCGTTTTTCTCTCACTCATTTCTTGAAAAGTGGGATAATATTAGCTATCCTCCAATCCACAGGAACTGATCCTGTATCTCTTGAACATTGGAAAATGATCACCAATGCATCTACTATTTCTAGAGCTACCTCCCTGAGGACTGGGATGCAGACCATCAGGCCCAGGGGATTTATCATCCTTCAGTCCCATTAGCCTACCCAATACTATTTCTCGCCTAATGAAAATTTCTTTCAGTTCCTCTACTCCCTTAGATCCTCTGTCCTCCAGTACATCTGGGAGATTGTTTGTGTCTTCCCTAGTGAAGACAGATCCGAAGTACCTATTCAACTCTTCTGCCATTTCCTTGTTTCCCATAATAATTTCACCCGTGTCTGCCTACAAGGGACCCACATTTGACTTTGCTACTCTTTTTCCCTTAACATATCTAAAGAAGCTTTTACTGATCTTCTTTATATTCCTGGCCAGCTTCCCTTCATACTTCATCTTTTCAGCCCATATTGCCCGTTTTGTTTCCTTCTGTTGTCCTATGAAAGTTTCCCAATCCTATGGCTTCCGGCTACTCTTTGCTGTGTTATACATCTTTTCTTTTAGTTTTATTCTATCCCTAACTTCTCATGTCAGCCACAGTTGCCTCCTACTCCCCTTAGAATCTTTCTTCCTTTTTGGAATGAAATGATCCAGCATCTTCTGGATTATGCCCAGAAATTTCTGTCATTGCTGTTCCACCGTCATTCCTGCTAGGATCCCTTTCCAGTCTACTTTGGCCAGCTCCCCTCTCATGCCTTCATAGTCCCCTTTGTTCAACTGCATCACTGCCACTTCCGATTTACCGTTCTCCTTCTCAAATTGCAGATTAAAACTAATCATATTATGATCACTACCTCCAAGCGGTTCCTTTAACTCGAGTTCTCTTATCATATCTGGTTCATTGGACAACACTAAATCCAGAATTGCCTTTTCTCTAGACGGCTCCATTACAAGCTGTTCTAAGAATCCATCTCGGAGGCATTCTACAAACTCTCTTTCTTGGGGTCCTGAACCAACCTGAGTTTCCCAGTCTACCTGCATATTGAAATCCTCCATCACCACAGTGGCATTACGTTTGTTACATGCCAGTTTTAACTCCTGCTGCAACTTACACGCTACATCCGGGCTACTATTTGGGGGTCTGTAGATAACACCAATTAGTGTCTTCTTGCCTTTACAATTCCTCAACTCAATCCACAGTGACTCTACCTCGTCAGTCCCTATGTCTTCCCTCGCAAGGGACTGTATTCCAGTTGACACCATTTAGATAGTAATCAGCCTTCCTGATTTTGCCAGCAAAGTGGATAACCTCACATTTATCCGCATTAAACTTCATCTGCCATGCATCTGCCCACTCCCCCAACCTGTCCAAGTCACCCTGCATTCTCATAGCATACTCCTCACAGTTCACACTGCCACCCAGCTTTGTGTCATCTGCAAATTTGCTAATGCTACTTTGAATAACTTCATCCAAATCATTGATGTATATTGTAAATAGCTGCGGTCCAAGCACTGAGTCTTGCGGTACCCCACTAGCCACTGCCTGCCATTCTAAAAGGGACCCGTTAATCCCTACTCTTTGTTTCCTGTCTGCCAACCACTTCTCTATCCATGTCAGCACTCTACCCCCAATACCATGTGCCCTCATTTTTCCCACTAATATCCTATGTGGGACCTTATCAAATGTTTTCTGAAAATCCATTCAACTTGGAAGGAGACTTCGATCTTGCTCTCGTCCTATACAAGTTACTATGCATCACAAAATTAAGGCTTATTCAATAAGCCAACTTGTTAATCTAACAAAGCAAAAATTACCTTTAGCTACGTACAATCAAATCTGAAGAGTAAAAATTGAAAGTCTCAGCTTCTTATGACAGTTATGACAGAAAATTGACATCCACCATAAAGACTCAATATTCACACTCCCAATCAGCTTTATTGGTCTTTCAACATTACTTTCATCTCCATGATCCGAAGGGTTAGATTCTTGCGATGGTTTATTTATCTAAAAATAAAATGGAAACATAAATTTCATTACTATTTAACCTGATGGGATATTGCATACATATGACCTATAACATTCTAGTGTAATAATTTTCCAATAATTTCTTTTTATAGGGTCCGCCTGGTGTTCCTGGGTCAGAAGGTCCACCAGTAAGTATTAATTTTTATAGTACAATTACACATCAAAATCTTTATTGGAGTTGCTTTGAGAATATGTGATACTGAATCAATGTCTAATTTAGTGTAAATTAACTGCAGACCAGACAGCAGATTCCTGATCTAAACCCTCTAATCCAAGCCCTGTCACACCAGGGCCTTTAAAGCCTCCTTGAAAAAAGTATAACATCACTGACTTGTGGGAATCTTCTGCACTTGGTTATCAAAATAGAGAGGCACTATCCAGCACTTTACTGGGGAAAACACAAAATATTAGAGTAACCCAGCGGGTCAGGCTGCATCTCTGGCAGCGAGTCGGGTCGTCACCTATTCCTTTTCTCCAGAGATGCTGCCTGATCCGCTGCCTGATCCGCTGAGTTACTCCAGCATTTTGTTTCTATTTTCGGTGTAAATCAGCATAGAAACATAGAAACATAGAAAATAGGTGCAGGAGTAGGCCATTCGGCTCTTCGAGCCTGCACCGCCATTCAATATGATCATGGCTGATCATCCAACTCAGTATTTTGTACCTGCCTTCTCTCCATACCCCCTGATCCCTTTAGCCACAAGGGCCACATCTAACTCCCTCTTAAATATAGCCAATGAACTGGCCTCAACTAGCTTCTGTGGCAGAGAATTCCACAGATTCATCACTCTCTGTGTGAAAAATGTTTTTCTCATCTTGGTCCTAAAAGACTTCCCCCTTATCCTTAAACTGTGACCCCTTGTTCTGGACTTCCCCAACATCGGGAACATTCTTCCTGCATCTAGCCTGTCCAACCCCTTAAGAATTTTGTAAGTTTCTATAAGATCCCCCCTCAATCTTCTAAATTCTAGTGAGTACAAGCCGAGTCTATCCAATATTTCTTCATATGAAAGTCCTGACATCCCAGGAATCAGTCTGGTGAACCATCTCTGTACTCCCTCTATGGCAAGAATGTCCTTTCTCAGATTAGGAGACCCAAACTGTACGCAACACTACAGGTGTGGTCTCACCAAGACCCTGTACAACTGCAGTAGAACCTCCCTGCTCCTATACTCAAATCTGCATCTGCAGTTTATTCCTACACTTTATTGGGGAATCGAGAAACTCAGTAAAAATGATAGAAAGAGTATACTACTTCGGACAAAACTCTGATTATTAATAACCCATTTTCTGTTATTTGTACTTTATCAGTTTATTTATTCATGTGTGTATATATTTATATTATGGTATATGGACACACATATCTGTTTTGTAGTAAATGCCTACTATGTTGTGTGTGCTGAAGCAAAGCAAGAATTTCATTGTCCTACACAGAGACACATGACAATAAACTCACTTGAACTTGAACTACTTCTTCTTCAAGGAGCTCCTAAAGATCCCTCATGGACTTCATCAGGCATTTCAGGGCCAAAAAAATAGCCTTGATGACAACAAATAAAATGATGATCAATGCAGTTAAGTCTATGAACAGCATTCCTTTGGGCGTGTAGTAACAACAACATTTTTTAATGCATTAATCATCAAGCTTGGAAAATCTTCCACATTTACCACATTTCTTTAAACAGCAACTTGCATTTAATTGCATCTCATGGAGCTTCACAGAGATACAGTAAGTCAAATACATATTCTGAGGTAAGCATGGAAACATTAGGATGGGTGAACAAAGGTTGCATTGAAGTGATATTTTAAAACAGGATTAACAATTGTAGGCTTGCTAGGAAAGCTTTCAATTACTGAGTCGGGACTGCTTTGAATCAGTTCAGATTCAAGTTCAGTTCAGTTTATTGTCATACACACCAGGGTGCACATGAAATTCCTTGTTCACATGAAAATCACAATAATAAATAGAAACGCAAATCAGGCCTGCAAACCTGTACTGTCCCTGCCTGTTTCAAAATCTCCACTATTGCTCCTGTACCCAAAAAGCCATGGATTACTGGTCTTAATGATTACCTCCAATCATGAAGACCCTTGAAAGATGTGTGCTGGCCCAACTGAAAAATATCATAAACCCCCTGCTGGATTCCCTGCAGTTTGCATACCGGGCCAATGGATAAGTGGATGACGCAGTCAACCTAGGCCTGCACTTCATCCTCCAGCACCTAGAGACCTATGCAAGGATTTTGTTTGTGGATTTTAGCTCTGCACTAGACGGGAGGCCTGGTCCCCCAACACAACCCATTCCCCAATGCAATATTAAACCACTCACATGTTCCCCAACCCAACGGCGGGAGCATTCTGTAGCCTGGGGACGGGGACGGCTTCAGCCAGGGAGCGTCCTGCAGCCAGGGGAGGGGGACAGATTCAGGCGGGGCCTGTCGGGGGCTGGTGGGGGGTTGCGTGTGGGAGGGGGAGGGGGGTGTGGTAGGGGGAGGGGTGTGTGTGGTAGTGTGCGTGGGAGGGTGGGGATGGGAGGGTGTTGGGGAGGGGGATGTAGTGGTGGATGGGTGGGTGTAGGGGAGTGTATGGGAGGGGGGAGGCTGTAGGGGAAGAGGAGTTAGGTGTAGGGGGAGGGAGATTTGAGGGGAGTGGGAGGGGGTGGGGGAGTAGGGAATGGGAGGGGGGTTATGTGGGTAGGGGAGGGGTGTTATGGGGTAGGGAGTGTATGTGTGAGGGGGAGAGGTGTGTGTGGTAATGGTGTGTGTGGGAGGGGTGGTGGTGTGGGGGGTGGTATGGGAGGAGGATGGTGTTGGAGAGGGGGAGGGGTGGTGTGGGAGGGGGAGTGGGTGGTGTGGGTTGGGGTAAATGGTGATGTGGGGGGGGTGGTTTGGGAGGGGCAGGGGTGGTGTGTGAAAGGGCGAGGTGGTGTGGGGGGGAAGGGGTGGTGTGGGGTGAGGGGGTGGTATGGATGGGGGGGTGGTATGGAAGGGGGGGGTGAGGCGGTGGAGGTTGTGGTGTGGGGGGCTGGTGTGGGGGTTGGTGTGGGGGGGAGGGGGTGGAGTGGGGGAGCAGGGGGTTTGTGTGGGATATTGTGCGGGGGGAGGGGGTGGAGTGGGGGGGAGGGGTGGTGTGGGGGGGAGGGGGTGGTGTGGGGGGGTGGCAGGGCATGATGTGTTGAGGGAGAGGGGTGTGTCGGCTCAGTGGTGCCAGGCCCCGGCTCCGGACCCTCACCGGAAGGGGTGTCGCTGTCCTGGCGAATAACAGACCAATACATTTTGTAATATTTCACCGATCGGAATAAAACTTGATGCACTTGCAGCACAGCAGAATGGCGAGTAACCTGGCAAAAAATCGTAGCGCTATCAGGTACAGTTTTTGCGCAAATATAAAAACAACACAAACCGAAAGAGGACAAGATGAGTTTATAAGTTTTATAAGTATACTAGACTAAGTGGGACCCGTTCGGTCCCATGTTCACATAAGAGGGTTGGTCCCCCAACGCAATATTCCACCTCTCCACCAATTCTAATATTGGTGGCCAGTCGGGGGCTTTCTGGAGCGCTGGTATGGGTGTTGTGGGCTGAAGGGACTGGTCTCTGGATTCTTGGGATGGAAGCTCAGTCCCTCAAGCCTGATGTGAAATTCCAAGTGCAGTTTCATACCATTTCAAGCCGGGTGCAAGGCCACCAAATTCAAATGCTGTTTCATACCATTTCATTCAGGGTTCAAGGCCACCACATTCAAATACAGTTTCATACCATTTCATGCAGGGTGCAAGGCCACCACATTCAAATGCAGTTTCATACCATTTCAAGCAGGGTGAAACCACCATAAAACCACACAAAACACCACACTCAGAGTTTAGTAGACATTCAGTTTGTTCAGTTGATTCACAGCTCAGACAGAGTCGTGACCTCTCCCTCCCCCATCATGCAGAGACTGAGCCACACCCACACTTCCGGGTTTTATAATCCCTCCCCCCTACCCCCAGAATCCTCTCCACCTGATGAGTGGAGGGAGACTGAGTAAGATGGCCAAAAATCACAGCCGTAAGTGGTAGCTTATCAATATACAATGCAAACTGGAAGTTGTCTAGTTTAGACTTCCAACCATTTGCAGTGCTTTTGCTTCAACCCAAACACCCACCAACCATTTGCAGTGCTTTTACTTCAACCCAAACCCCCACCAACCATTTGCAGCGCTTTTACATCAACCCAAACCCCCACCAATCATTTGCAGTGCTTTTACTTCAAACCAACCACATTTTCATTTTCAAACCACATTAAGGGCACTCAAGGTCAGTAAAACCACACTCACAGTTTAGTAGACATGTGTTCAGTGTTATTCACAGCTCAGACTGAGAAAAATGAACCTCTCACTTCCCCCATCTTGCAGAGACTGACTGAGGCACAACACTTCCGGTTTTTATAGTCCCTTCCCCCTCCCACCAGCAGGGGCAGCAGGGAGAACCTCAACATTTTTTAAACATTAATAATTGTTTTATTTTTCATTGATGGGAAAAATCCTCTTGTCCTACGCAGCGGAGGGGGACTCTGAGTAAGATGGCCAAAAATCACAGCCGTAAGTGGCAACGTTTTTTCTCAGTCATGAAACAGAAAAACAGGAAGTGGTCAAGATCATACTTTTAGTAATATAGACTAGGCCAAAGGGGACCTGTTGGGTCCCGTCCCCTCAACGTGCAGTTGTGGGGGGAAGGGGCGGCCTGCCGAGTCACACACACACACACAAACCAACCTCCCCACACACACACACTAACCAATCCCCCCCATGCACACACAAACTAACCTCCTCCACACACACACTAACCACCCCCATTGATGTTATATTAATATTATTCATTCACTCCTTTTACACCATCCTCTGCCCTATCCACTCACAAATAGCCCACAACTCGCAGGCACGACTAGAGAGGGAGGGGGGTAGAGATAGAGGGATACAGAGGCAAAGACAGGGACACAGAGAGGGACACAGAGGCACAGCGAGGGACACAGAGACACAGTGAGGGACACAGAGGCACAGAGAGGGACACAAAGGCACAGAGAGGGAGAGAGGAGGAGGGTAGTGGGGAGCGAGGCGGGCGTCAACCAAATGACTGCGGGTTCAGCGGCTTCATTCCAGAGCCCGGGGGTGGAGGGGTCGTCACAGGGGATGGCTGGTTTGCTCGAGGGCAGAGACAGAGAGAGGACTGCGGGCGGACGTGGAATCGAGGGCGGTCACAGCCGGGCGGGAGGTCATGGACCCAAGGACCCCGAGCGGGCGGGCCCACGGCGAGCAGGGGGCGATAAAAGGACTGCGAGTCGAGGGGGGTTGACGTCACTTGCAACTCGTGGAAAACAATGTGGAGCAGGCTGCACGTGGAAAACTGCACTTGAATTTGGTGGCCTTGCACCCTGCTTGAAATTGTATGAAACTGCACTTCAGTTTGGTGCACTTGGATCCTGCTTGAAGTGGTATAATACTGCACTTGAATTTGGTGGCCTTGCACCCTGCTTGAAGTGGTATGATACTGCACTTGAATTTGGTGGCCTTGCACCCTGCTTGAAGTGGTATGAAACTGCACTTGAATTTGGTGTCATTCCACCCTGCTTGAAGTGGTAAGAAATTTTGAATATTTTCATAAATAACTCAAGAAATAAAACTCGAAACTTTCAGGTAAGCCGATTTTTGACCCCAGGAATTAGCGTTGTTTCTTCGAGTAGCTACACACACACACACACACTAACCAACCCCCCCCACGCACACACAAACTAACCTCCTCCACACACACACACTAACCACCCCCATTGATATTATATTAATATTATTAATTCACTCCTTTTACACCATCCTCTGCCCTATCCACTCACACATAGCCCACAACTCGCAGGCACGACTAGAGAGGGAGGGGGGTAGAGATAGAGGGATACAGAGGCACAGACAGGGACACAGAGAGGGACACAGAGGCACAGAGAGGGACACAGAGGCACAGAGAGGGACACAGATGCACAGAGAGGGACACAGAGGGACACAAAGAAGGACAGAGGCACAGAGAGGGGCACAGGTGCACAGAGAAGGACAGAGGCACAGAGAGGGACAGAGAGACACAGAGGCACAGAGAGGGACACGGAGGGACATAGAGTGAGACACAGAGTGGGACACAGATGCACGGAGAGGGACACAAAGGCACAGAGAGGGACAGAGGCACAGAGAGGGACACAGAGACACAGTGAGGGACACAGAGGCACAGAGAGGGACACAGAGGTACAGAGAGGGAGAGAGGAGGAGGGTAGTGGGGAGCGGGGCGGGCGTCAACCAAATGACTGCGTGTTCAGCGGCTTCATTCCAGAGCCCGGGGGTGGAGGGGTCATCACAGGGGATGGCTGGTTCGCTCGAGGGCAGAGACAGAGAGAGGACTGCGGGCGGACGTGGAATCGAGGGCGGTCACAGCCGGGCGGGCGGTCATGGACCCAAGGACCCCGAGCGGGCGGGCCCACGGTGAGCAGGGGGCGATAAAAGGACTGCAAGTCGAGGGGGGTTGACGTCACTTGCAACTCGTGGAAAACAATGTGGAGCAGGCTGCGTGTAGAAAACTGCACTTGAATTTGGTGGCCTTGCACCCTGCTTGAAATTGTATGAAACTACACTTCAGTTTGGTGCACTTGGATCCTGCTTGAAGTGGTATGATACTACACTTGAATTTGGTGGCCTTGCACCCTGCTTGAAGTGGTATGAAACTGCACTTGAATTTGGTGGCCTTACACCCTGCTTAAAGTGGTAAGAAATTTTGAATATTTTCATAAATAACTCAAGAAATAAAACTCAAAACTTTCAGGTAAGCCGTTTTTTGACCCCAGGGATTAGCGTTGTTTCTTCGAGTAGATACACACACACACGCACGCACACACACATGCACACACACAGTATGATGTTTTATAGTAATAAGGATAGATGCAACACCATTGTGCCAGAGCTACTACACTCCAAATTCCCCCAGTTAACTGTGCCTGAATGCCTCTGTCAGTGGATCAGCAACTACCTGACAGGAAGCAGCGTGAAGCCGGGAAAGCACATCACAGACCCGCTGACCCTCAACATAGGAGCACTAAAAGTCTGCGTTCTCTCCCGTCTCCTTTACTCGCTCAACACCAATGACTGCACCTCCACAGACTCCTCTGTCAAGCTTCTCAAGCTTCTGCGGACGACACAACCCCGATTGGACTGATCCAGGATGGGGAGGAATATGCTTACAGACAGGAAATTACACAGCTGGCGCCCTGGTGCCATTGCATCAACCTGGAGCTGAATGCTCTTAAGACAGTGGAATTGATTGTAGACTTTTGGAGAGACAATAGACAATGGGTGCAGGAGTAGGCAATTCGGCCCTTCGGGCCAGCATCGCCATTCAATGTGATCATGGCTGATCATCCCCCCCAATCTGTACCCCGTTCCTGCCTTCACCCCATATCCTCTGACTCTGCTATTTTTAAGAGCCCTATCTAGCTCTCTCTTGAAAGCATTCAGAGAACCTGCCTCCACCGCCCTCTGAGACAGATAATTCCACAGACTCACCCCTCTCCCCCCCAAACACCATCAACAACACCACAGTCACATCTGTGGAGTCATTATAACCATCATCTCCAGGGACCTTAAATGGGAGGCCACCATCGACTCCAAAGCCAAAAAGGCCCAGCAGAGGATGTACTCTGAAGTAGTGCAAAATCATGCAAAAGTAGAATAATGGAATAACCAGAGTAAAAATTATTCAATATTTTACAACAATGTCTAATTAACCTTATGTCTTTGATTCTCAGTTTCCTGAAGCTTGGCATTTGAATCATTTATTAGAGAGCCAATAACATATGTGTCCAGTTTAGCTGGATCAATGTTGTTAATTCCCATTTATACTGCAACGGCTCACTGTTTAACAACAGAGGCCAAAGGTTGTTAGTGCACTTATAGGTTTAGATCCTTACATTAGCTTATTGCTGGACGAACACTATAGAGACTATATGTTGGTAAAATGCAGTGGTGCAAATCCAGCATGTAATAAGTTCTTCTTGAGATGCTGCACTCATTTTTACATCTGCGTCATTCTGCTCTTCAGCAAAGGATAGGGGAACCCGGACTAGTTAAAGAGTCAAGAGTGTTTTATTGTCATATGTCCCGGATGGGACAATGAAATTCTTACTTGCTGCAGCACAACAGAATAAGTGAATATGTAGAAATAGTACATAACGGGGGAAGAGTGAAAAAAAAGAAAAAGTTAAATAAATAACAAATATAGTGCAATAATAATATAGTCTTTTGCAGTTCATAGCTCAGAGCTTTTTTGTTTTTTGTGTTTAATAGCCTGCAGGGAATAGGCTGCAATAGACTGCAGGGAAGAAGCTGTTCCTGAACCTGGACTTTATAGCTTTTAGGCTTTTGTACCTTCTTCCTGATGGCAATGGTGAAATGAGTGGCCAGGATGGTGTGAGTCTTTGATGATTTTGGTTGCCTTTTTGAGGCAGCGACTATGATAGATCCCTTCGATGGTGGGGAGGTCAAAGCCGGTGATGGACTGGGCAGTGGTCACAACTTTTTGTAGTCTTTTTTGTCTCCTGGACATTCAAGTTGCCTAACCAGGCCATGATGCAACCAGTCAGAATGCTCTCTACCGTGCACCTATAGAAGTTTAGGAGAATCCTCTTTGACATGCCGAATCTCCATAATCTTCTCAGGAAGTAGAGTCGCTGATGTGCCTTCTTTAGAATTGCATCAGTGTGCTGGGTCCAGGAAAGATCTTCGAAAATATGCATGCCCAGGAATTTGAAATTATTGACCCTCTCCACCATCATCCCATTGATGTGAACAAGTCCACAATCAGTTCCTTGGTCTTACTGATGTTGAGAGCCAGGTTGGTGGTTGATCTCACTTCTATACTCTGACTCGTCCCCATCTGTGAATCGTCCAACAACAGTGGTGTCGTCGGCGAACTTGATGATGAAGTTCGCACTATGTCTGGCTATGCAGTCATGGGTACAGAGTGAGTAAAGTAGGGGGCTGAGCAAGCAGCCCTGAGGTGCTCCCATACTAATTGTTACTGAGGATGAAGTGTTTCTGCCAATTCGAACAGACTGTGGTCTGTGGATGAGGAAGTCGAGGATCCAATTGCAGAGGGATGCGCAGAGACCCAGTTCCGTGAGCTTGGTAACCAGCTTGGAAGGGATGATGGTATTATTCGCCGAGCTATAGAATATAAACAACAGCCTGACGTTTTTAATGTCCAAGTGGTCCAATACGGAGTGGAGAGCCAGTGAAATTGCATCCTCCATTGACCTGTTGTACGCGAACTGTAGTGGGTCGAGGTTTTTGTCGAACTAGACGTTGATGTGCACCATAACCAACTTGTCAAAGCACTTCATCACCACAGACGTTAGTGCAACTGGTCGATAGTAATTGAGGCACGTCATCTTACTCTTCTTAGGCCCCGGTATTGTAATGCATGGATCAGTCACATTGAAGAGTCTAAATCAAGAAGAGATGAATTTAATTGGGGTATCTGATGTCCAGCTTTGCTACTAGACTCGGGGATGAAGTCCAGGGATAGAGCTCAAATGGAATGAACTGAGAAGCCAGGTGCACTTTGTAATTTTTCATTTTCATATGTACTGCAGCCCTCTCATTTAAATAGGATCACCAAGTTGAATTAAAAAGGTTAATTCAGATGGGTTTATTTTGTTTTCTTAATATTTTGGTTAATTTTAATCAATGAAACATACTTTTGTTCCAGCACTTCAAATCTGTTTTAAATTAATATAATTTCTAATTTTTAATCTTTTTAATATAATGCTATGTAAATCTTCAACTGCTTTTAAATGAATCCAACTATCAGCCACTATTAGAAGCTATTGAAATGGGTGTTGACAGTAGTGAGAAAGGCCATCGGAGGTCTGGGGCGAGACTCGGGAGCCACCACAAAATGTCAAGCACTACATGCAGACTGCTCTGCTCACGCTTTATGTTAGTGCCAGTGAGACTGGCTTTACCTCGCACTAAGCATTATTCCCTTATCATGTATTTATACACTATGCCATAATGGCTCGATTTCAAGGTGCTGTCCATTGACTGGAAAGCACGCAACAAAAAGATTTTCACTGTACCTCGGTACATATGACAATAAGCTGAACTGAAGTGAAGTGTCCTGGATCCAAGTGTATCGTAGGGCTGCAGGAATAGCACAGTCATCAAGCACAAGGAATGAGTCAGGTTGAACATGATCCTCTCCATTATTTTGGTTGCTATCTTGCACCTCATGCTGGAAAACCCATGACCAAGGGACAGAAGGAGCCAAGTGTCTGGCAAAACATAGAGCACCCTGCATGACTGACTACAGTTCAAATATTTCTGATAATTCAATTGATATTAGGATGTAAAGTATAATCAATTATTCACATAATACATTTTAATAAAGGTTTTTCTTTTTGTATTTCTGCAGGGGGTGTCGAAAAGTGGAAATCCAGTAAGTAAACAAATCCATTTTGTTTGTTAGACTCATTTTAGGACCGTTGAGTAAATTGAGGTTTTCTAAAAGTTAGAGACTCAATATATAACTTGCGTAATATTTGTCATAGATACAGTAGACAGTCAGGCTACTTTTCCCAGGGTGGAAATGTGCAACACTTGAGGGCATAGCAATAAGGTGAGGTGGAATGTTTAATAGAGATGTGTGGGGCAATTTGTTTACACAGAGAGTGGTGGGGGCTTGGAATGCAATGCTAGGGGTGGTGGTGGAGGCAAATACGATAGTGACGTTGAAGAAGCTTTTAGATAGGCACATGGAAGTATAAGGAATAGGGGGATATGGGTCATGTACAGGCAGATGAGATCAATTTAACTTGCCATCATGTTCGGCACAAACACCGTGGGCCAAAGGGCCCGTTGTTGTGTTGTACTGTTCTATGTTCTGTGTATGTTTATTTCTTTCCATCATTTTCGTAATTGTACATAGCATTGTACAGGCTGTTAATTGAATTTCAATCCTCTTATACATTTACTTAAATTAAAATTTTTGTTAAGTTATGGTGAACACGTGAGTGGTATAATTAATCTTCACATTTCACCATTCTCATTATCTGCTGCCATCTCATTTTTCAGGGACCACCTGGTGAAAATGGTCTTGATGGTGAACCTGGACTTCCTGGACCACCTGTAAGTTATTGACCCCAGTGCAATAATAATTAGATCTTTCGATATTGTTGTTATGAGGTTTAAAAAGTCAGAAAGAGAAACGGGCTTCTCATGTCTAGTTTATCAGATCATTAGCCCTGTTAAACTTATTGCTTCAAAGTAGATAAATTAATGATGGATGCAGGCACGATAACTGAAAGATGCAGACAATTTAACTGGAATGTTACACCATGAAAACTAAATTTGCTGAATTTTTGGACAAGCTCAAACCCATGATCAGTGGATTTTAGAGCACATGGTATTGGGGGTAGGGTACTGACATGAAGAGAAATTTGGTTGGCAGATAGGAAACAAAGAGTAGGGATTAAAGGGTCCCTTTCAGAATGGCAGGCAGAGACTAGTAGGCGTACTGTAAGGCTTGGTGCTGGGTCGCAGCTTTTTACAGTATACATTAAGATGAAGGGATTAAAAGTAACATTAGCAAATTTGCAGATGATACAAAGCTGGGTGGCAGTGTGAACTGTGAAGAGAATGCTATGAGGATGCAGGGTGACTTGGACAGGTTGGGTGAGTGGCCAGATGCAATTTAATATGGATAAATGTGGTGTCACTTTGGTGGAAAAAACAGGAAGGCAGATTATTATCTGAATGGTGTCAAGTTGGGGAAAAAGGGAAGTGCAACGAGATGTGGGGGTCCTTGTTCATCATTCACTGAAAGTAAGCATGCTAGTACAGCAAGCAGTGAAGAAAGCTAATGGCATGTTGGCCTTCATAACAAGAGTATAGGAGCAAAGAGGCACTTCTGCAGTTGTACAGGTCCCTGGTGAGACCACACCTGGACTATTGTGTGCAGTTTTGGTCTCCAAATTTGAGAAAGGACATTCTTGCTATTGAGGGAGTGCAGCGTAGGGCTCACAAAGTTAATTCCCGGGATGACGGACTGTTATATGTTGATAGAATAGAGCGGCTGAGCTTGTATACTGGAATTCAGAAGGATGAGAAGGGATCTTATTGAAACATATAAGATTATTAAGGGATTGGACACACTAGAGGCAGGAAACATGTTCCCAATGTTGGGGGAGTCCAGAACCATGGGGCTTCTTTCCTTAGGCCCCCTTCGGTCATGGCTGACCATGGGTGTCTCCAGGGTTGGAGGACGCCAGTGCGTGACTGTTTAACATGGTGAGACTGGTGCACAGACAGCCACCACACGGTCCTTGACAGATCTGGGTCAGGATCGAGTGGCATGGAGTCCAGGACGGCCGGAGACCTTATCTGCTGCAACCTTCATGATCCGCCTTCCCAGCCATTGTGACGCTCCACTATGGTCAGCCATCATCCTCCGCCTGTTCCACCGTTGAGGTCTTGGTTGGATTGCTCTTGGTCAGAGTCCTCCCCCTCAACCTTACCGCCATGGGTGGCCCTACCAGGAGCATAGCTCCAGACGGCATCGCTCTCAGGATCTCAGGACCACACAAGCTTCTCCACCATGACAAGGTGACAATCCACCAGGGGCCACAGTTTAAGAATAAGGGGTAGGTCATTTAGAACGGAGATGAGGAAAAACTTTTTCACCCAGAGAATTGTGAATATGTGGAATTCTCTGTCTCAGAAGGCAGTGGAGACCAATCCTCTGGATGCTTTCAAGAGAGAGTTAGATAGAGCTCTTAAAGATAGCAGAGTCAAGGGTGAGAAGGCAAGAACAGGATTGTGGATGATCAGCCATGATCACATTGAATGTCGGTGTTGACTCGAAGGGCCGAATGACCTACTCCAGCACCTATTGTCTATTGTCTATTGTTTATGAAAAGTAAAATGAGACTGAGCAAATCAAAACCCAAGATGTGGATTTGGGACCATGTATGTCGTGGAGTACAAGATCTTGGAGATAGCACTTGCATGGGTGATTAGAAAGAGGGTCGCTAACCTATGCCACACCACAGCACTTTCTCACCAAATCAACATTGTAGCACAGCTGCCCTCTTCATTGTCTGGCTGACACTACCGTTAGGTCCTACTCTTACTGGGTCAGCCAGTCTGTTGCAACTAGGCAGCTGCAGCTTTCCTTGCACATGGATGTTGTATTACTACTGTGGTCTTCTAATTGAATACATGCTGAGAATAGTCAAATAACTGTTAACTACTTCGATAATAATTAAGAGTAATCAATCTTATTCATAGAGCCATAGTCATACAGCATAGAAACAGGCCCTTCAGCCCAACTTGCCCAAACCGAACAACATGTCCCATCTACACTAGTCCCACCTGCCTGCGTTTGGCCCATATCCCCCTAGACCTGCCCTACCCATGTCCCTGTCTAAATGTTTCTTAAACGTTGCAAAAGTACCTGCCTCAACTACCTCCTCTGGCAACTTGTTCCATACACCCACCACCCTTTGTGTGAAAAAGTTACCCCTCAGGTTCCTATTAAATCTTTCCCCCCTCACCTTAAACCTATTCATATTGGATCAAGAGCAGGAAAAGGTCAGTTAATTTTTTGACCCCATTCTGCCTTCCTGTTATATAATTATTAACCCATGTATTGATTATGAATACCTACCTTGGATCCATGCCATTAATAGCCTTACTTTTTTTTAAAGGAAGATATTAAGTGTAGTTTGGAAATTAATAGCTGATCTATTCTCAAACTTCTGAGGTGAGAGAATTTAGATTTATATTCACTCTTCTATGAAGAACTGTCATTACTGTACAACCTAGGTTTACTTTGAAGTTACTGTCTCCTTGATCTGTACTTCCCTGACTGCATGGATCAGTGGTGCCGTTCCTTGTTATTTTATATTTACATATTTACAGATCAAATGGTTCAGAGGTTTCCATATACTGTAACTGAATCCAGTATAATTCTGAGTATTTAAAATGATTGCTATTCCAACACCAACATATCTTCCTTGAGTTTATAGTCCAGAAATATATATAGTTTAGCAAAAATTCACTAAAGTTACCCCTCGGATTCCTATTAAATCATTTCCCCTTCAATTGTTTGTGAACATTTGAGAATACAGCCAGAAATCCATAGATCCTGGAAGCATAAGTGCAGAACAGATTTCATCCCTGGTTGGTGATACAAAATGACCTTTAGAGTAATTTTAGCACATTGTACACCGTCTTAAAAATTATTTAATTTAAGGGTTAATAGTTAAGCTAGAAAATATGTCACCATTCAAGATGAGGAAGAATAAGGTGAAGGGGACAACGACAAATGTTGTAAATAGTGAGTGAGCTATGTTGAGTAAACAGTGATATGTAGTTAAAAAGCCTGTATTTATATGTCATAGCTTCTATAGGCTGGGTTTGCCACAGAAATAATGGTGAGCTCTTAGGCTCAGGATTAAAATAGACAGAAGCATCCCATTCTCCTCCAAGGTCTGTTACTGCAGTAGCTAAACAGAATACTTAGCACCCATACATTTGAAGGATATGAGCTTGTGAAATTTACCCACGGTATCACCACTAAACCAGTTAGAGAAATATAGCACTGATTTAAGATGAAATATTAAGTCTATCTTAATTACGACCAGTGAATCACTAAAATCAATGTTTACAAATGTGTATTTATGCATCTATGATGCTGCTGTAAGCAAGATTTTTCACTTCTCTTGTACCTACCATAGTTGCTCATTCAACAATAAACTCAACTTTACCAAACTTGGATGTGCCTCTCGAGAAAAAGAATGGGTGACGTTTCGGATTGGAACCCTTCTTCAGACCCAAAAACATCACCCTTCCTTTTTCTCCAGAGATGCTGCTTGACCCATTGAGTTACTCCAGCATTTTATGTCTATCTTTGGTATAAACGAACATCTGCAGGTCCTCGTTTCTACTTCCTGACTTGGCTGTGTTGGTTGCAGCTCAGTTCACACTTATCAGATAGCAATTTGCAAGTTTTTAAGACCTGGAGCATACAATCCAATGAAATATTGTGAAAATGCTACACTGTCAGAAATTTTGAATAAGCACCTAGGGTTTAACAATGTTGACTTGCCAATATTTGCTAAATAACCTGCAAAAACAGTTATCAGGTCTGGGTCATTCTGCCATTTATGTGACACTTTGAGTAAATTGTGTGCCATGTTTGAAGAACTCAATTATTTTTGAGGTCATAAAAGATGCATTATAAGCTGTGGTACTTTTATTTTCTTTCATCCAATGCTCTCCATGATATTATTGAGCATAAAGTTTTTTTGTTTTCTTTCTAGCTTGATTCTTACATTCCTCTATTAAATACTTTGGTTTCTTCTCCAGAGCAATGCCTTTTCAGTTTAATATGATTTAACAAATGTTGGCAAACTTTATCTTCTTATATCTTACAAAGCCACAAGAGGTTTTCAGTTTTGTGTTTAATTTTGAATATCAGGGTCAACCTGGAACAAATGGAGGACCTGGTTCACCTGGACCTCCGGGACCTATAGTAAGTTCATTATTACCCTTTCCACCTCTCTTTTTCACTATTAGAGATTCACTACCACTTTTTGGTGAATCTGTGGAATTCTTTGCCACATGAGGCTGTGGAGGCCAAGTCAGTGGATATTTTTAAGGCAGAGATAGATAGATTCTTGATCAGTACAGGTGTCAGAAGTTATGGGGAGAAAGTAGGAGAATGGGGTTAGGAGGGAGAGATAGATCAGCCATGATTGAATGGTGGAGTAGACTTGATGGGCCGAATGGCCTAATTCTACTCCTCTTCCTTATGACCTTATTTCTGTTGGTTATGGATAGCTCTACATATTTGGTCTTCATTGTGTGCAAGTTCTTCTCAGGAGAAATACAAGATAATATCCTAAATACAAGGTCATATCATAAATTCAAATTGCTCAGACTTTATTTGAAGATCTATTCCAACTATTTGATCTCTCGCAAATAAATCTTGATCTGCACTATTAGGATCATGCATTAGGTCCTCTTGCAATCAATATTCTTGGTCAAATCTGAGGCAAAAATAGAATAGCACAAAATTATATGGCCATTAGAAAAGATTTTGTGTCACGTTTTGGATTCATATATTTTTCACAACACGAATGGCTAAACCCTGGTTCTGTCCATTGCAAAGGGCCCGCCAGGTGCAGCAGGAGATGGAAGTGGTGAAGTTGTGGTAAGTGCACAAAATATTTCAGTTAGTTTTCTATACAGAATGGTGTAATTCATTATCCCAAAAACAGTTGTGTCATTGCCAAACCAAAAGATGGATTTGGAACTGTGTCCCACTACTCAGTCGTGAGTATAGGAATGAGTAGGTTAACCCATGATGAGTGTTGGCCAGCACTGTGCCGGTACTTGCTGGAGTTTAGAAGAATGAGGGGGGACCTCATTGAAACATACAGAAAAGTGAAAGGCTTGGATAGAGTGGATGTGGAGAGGATGTTTCCACTAGTGGAAGAGTTTAGGACGAGAGGTCATAGCCTCAGAATTAAAGGACTTTCTTTTAAGAAGATGAGGAGAAATTTCTTTAGTCAGAGGTTGGTGAATCTGTGGAATTGTTTGCCACAGAAGGCTGTGGAGGCCAAGTCAGTGGATATTTTTAAGGCAGAGATAAATAGATTCTTGATTTGTATAGATGTCAGAGGTTATGGGAGAAGGCAGGAGAATGGGATTAGGAGACGGACAGATTAGCCAAGATTGAACGGCAAAGTAGACTTGATGGGCCAAATGGCCTAATTCTACTCCGATCACTTATGACCTTTTGGCCTATAGAGTAAAGTGAGGGACTCAGCATGCATTCTTGAGGTGCTCCCATGCTGATTGGTACTGAGGAGGAAGTGTTGCGGCCAATTTGTACAGATTGTGGTCTGTTGGGGAGAAAGTCGAGGATCCAGTTGCAAAGGGATGCACAGACCCAGTTACGTGAGGTTGGTGACCAGCTTGAAGTACTGAATGATGGTGTTGAACGCCGAGCCTATGTAGCCTCTGAACAACAACACAACGTATGTGTTTTTATTGTCCACGTGGTCCAGTGCAGAATGGAGAACCAGTGAGATTGCATCCTCTGTTGAATTTAGTGCTCCCGATATGACTCCTTTATATCGGCAAGACCAAACATTGACTAAACTACCATTTTGCTGAACACTAGTGCTCGGTCCACCAAGGCCGACTGAATCTCCCAGTTGCTAACATTTCAACTACCCTTAACATTCCCATACTGACCTTTCTGTTCTGGGCTTCCTCCATTGCCAGAGTGAGGCCACATGCAAACTGGAGGAATACACCTCATATTCCACAGGTACCTTACAACCCAAAAGTATGTACATTGAAATCTCCAATTTTAGGTAACTAACCCACAAGCATTCCTTCCTCCCCTTTTCCTCTCTTCCCTGTGCCCCATCTTGATTCAACAAGAAAGGACATTTATTCCTTTCCTCTTCCCCCCATCCCATTTCACCTGTATTACTTCCTCGCTTCACATTTCACATCTCTTCTCTCCTATCTCCTCATCTCACTAACCTTTGTTTTTCCCCCTCTGGCCTTTGTCCAACCAACTGCTATTCAAAACCCCCTTCACCTGCATTCATCTCTCTCTTGCCCGGCTTTGTCCAAACCCCCACCTCTCTTCCAGCTTTCTCCCTACACGACAATCATGTGAGGAAGTCCACACCTAAAACATTGCCTACCCGTGTTCTCCAGAGATGCTGCCTGGCCTGCTGAGTTACTCCAGCACTTTTTTTTGTTTTTTGTAAACCATCATCTGCAGTTCCTTGTGTCTATTTCATTGGTTAGTTCTCAAATTTGAAACATCCCATTTGTCAGTAGGATCACTGAACACTCTGTTATTGAACCACTTTATTGATAATCTGCGAGGGGAACAAGATTAGTGGGAGCCCACTGGCATAGCACTAGAATTTCCAAATGTAGGAGGAAAATAATTTACAATATTTTGTTTTTGGATTTGCATTCTTTGCTCTTATATTTTGAGCAATTTATCTAAGAGTCTTCATTCTGTTTCTCAGTGTACAGTGTCCTGTCCCACAAGCCCGCCCGGACACCCTGGGCTACCCGGATTTAAGGTAAACAACAATCATTTATACTGTGCTACTCAAAATATTATTGAGCACTGAATTCTGTAACACAAGATATCCTGGTTATGAAACTTTTATCTTCCATCAGCGATTTATCCTATCAATTGCGCAACCTTGTATGATCTGAGGAAAGGCTATGCTTATTTGGTGAAGTTAGTTGGAGAGGCACATTGAACAGGAGGGAGAAAGACCCCATTACTCTTTCAATTGTGCAATGAAATCATTGACAGTAGTAGGATAAACAATGAGCTTAGGTTCTGGATTGGATTGGATTGAAAACCCAACCTGCTTGCACACAGATGAGGATACTGCGATCTGCATCAAGCTACCATGTAAAGTAGAGGCTTACATTATGGTTGCTTTGATAGATTTTAATTTTGCTTCATCGCAGTTTAGTTTAGAAATACAGCGTGGAAACAGTTTAGAGATACAGCATGGCCCTTTGGGCCACTGAGTCTGCGCCAACCATCGATCACCCATACACTAGGTCTATACTACACACAAGACACAATTTGCAGAAGCCAATTAACCTACAAACCTGCACGTCTGTGGAATGTGGGAGGAAACCGGAGCACCCGGAGAAAAACCATGCAGTCATAGGGAGAATGTACAAACTCTGTACAGATAGCACCCGTAGTCATGATTGAGCCCAGGTCTCTGGCGCTGTACCGCTGCGCCACTGATGTCAATGGTATCACAGATCACACTGTTGCTTGAGGGCTTGGAGAGCCTCAGGGTTCCTCCCTGGTTTCACTATCTGTGCGATTAGATTTAGGTTAATGCTTATTATTGTCACGTACTGAGGTACAGTGAAAGCTTTGTTTTGTATGCTATCCAAACAGAGCAAATATACTATCAGTTCATACTCAAGTATAATAAATAGAGCAAAGGGGACGATAGAGAGTGCAGAATATTATAGGTAGGAAATAGATTTAAAATAATGTAGTGATTTTTTTCAGATGGTAGTAGATCCTTCTCTGGTAAGAACACACTATGTGTAGCCATACTCCAGTGCAACCTTGTCTCTGCATGCACCAGCACAACTATGATTAATTATTCCTTGGTTCCATAGAGCCATGGAATCACACAGCATAGAAACAGGTTCTTTGCCCCCACCAAGTCTATGCAGAATATCAAGCACCTTTTTGCTTTATTTAAAAATAATCCCATTTTATTCTCCTCGCATTCCTGTCAATTGTCCCCAGATTCTACCACACACCTAAACACGGACCAATTTACATTGGTCAATTAACCAACCAACACACATATTTTTGGGATGTGGGAAGAAACTGTAGCACCTGGAGGAAACTCATATGGTCACACAGAGAATCTGATAATTCCACTCAAACACCAAACATCTGGACCAAATCCAGATTGTGAGAGCTTTATGGACCTGTCCCAGGCGATTTTTCAGCAGAATGCCGGCGACTGTCAAGTTGCTTGCTCTCACCTGAAAAACTGGCAACTGGAACGTCGACTGTCAGAGTGGAACACACACAAACACATCACTTCCTGCACCAGCCCGTTATGCAAGTGGGGGACAGGGCAAGCGGCGGGAGCGCTGTCTAAAGAATTCACATGGTGTAAAGCCAAGGTGAAACAGACACACACCGCGATGAACAGGAAGGTTGGCTGTAAAAAGACAGCTAAGCACAGTGTACGGTAAGTCTTTTAAAAGTGGGGGGGGGGGGAGAAAGGGGGAGAAGGAATGGAGACAACTTTTAGTAAGACAGAGATACACAGCTGTGAAGCTTGGCGGACATTTAACATTACCGGTTGGTTATCCTTGGTTCTGAAAATTACTGCTTACTTTTTTTTCCCAATGAGCCAATGACGTTCACCGGTCAGCACCGGCTACGAGAACCTCCGAGAACCTTCGACCTCCTGGCAACCCACTAGGACCTCCTGGAGACCCACCTATGGCACGAGAATTCTCGCTACTCGCCATGGCGGCTTCATTCTAGTCGCCGCTAAGTTTTCAACATGTTGAAAAATTCACGGTGACCATAATGAGGCCGTGACTAGTTCCCAGAATGCGTGAACTCCTCATCGACAATGAAGGCGAATACCCGGCAACCCGCGAACATGTGACGACCATGTGGCGAATGCATAGCCTCCTGCAGTCGCCTAAAAAGTCGCCAAAGGGGACAGACCCATTAGGGTAACAGTTCTACAAGCTGTGTAAATGTGTCGTTCCAACACCAATCTTCCAATCTTGCAGCACTTCATAGTGACAGGGGCATGATTTTAATTCTCTCTACTGAAGGGCTGTTTGGTTTCTGCCCTCTAAAGGTCAAGTTGAAATGAAAATTGATCAAATATTTCAGTTTTCCATGACGCTACATTTTACTTCCCTGTTCCGTACTGATGCTTGTAATTAACCACCTTTTCTCTTTTAGGGCCATAAAGGCCAAAAAGGTGTTGCTGGAGTTGCGGGTAAGGAGGGTCTGAAGGTATGTGAACAGAGTTAAATTACTTGGTAATATAGTATATTTATCAAGTTCTCATTGTTATGCTACAGAGAGATGCCATTCATCCAATTAAGTTTCTGCTACCTCCTATTTCCACATCTTCATGCAAAGTATATTACCCCCAAATCCTTATCCAGTCCCCCTGTGAGTGGTCTGTTTATCCACCTCTTTTACAGTCAGTGAGTTCTAACCATGATCACTCCTTGCTTAGAAAATACTTTTCCGTACATTTCTGCTTCTGCCAAATGCTGCTCTCCTCTGGTCATCAACACGTCCCATAAAGGGAACTTGGAAACTTAGGAACATAGAGAAACAGGAGCAGGAGTAGCCCATAGGGGTTTTGATCCTGATTCGCCATTCATTATAATCATGACTGACTTTCGATCTCCATACTATGTTCTTTTTCTCTCCACTTAATACATTTTGCATCTACAGCTTTTTGAATATAATCAGCAACTTGAGCTCTAATTGGAGAGTAGCAAAGCTACCCCACTGTGTAGTTTGTCATGTGTATCAAGGTACAGTGAAAAAGCTTTTTTGTTTTGTGCCATCCAGTCAGTGGAACGACTATACATGATTACTATCAAGCTGTCTACAGTGTACTGATGCAGGATAAAACAAATAATGTTTTGTGCAATATAAAGTCCAGTAAAGTAAAGATAGCCTGAGGGTCTCCACTGAGGTAGACGGTAAGTCAGGACCACTCTCTAGTAAAAAAAAAGGAGGGAGAAAACAGGAAACTACAGACTGCTCAGCCTTATATTAAAAATGGGAAAAGTAAGGTCCCTGTGTATATGCCAATTTAACACTTAGTTTATTGAAGTGCTGGAGTTTCGCATTAAAAATTAGATAATGGGCATTTGTAAACCACCAATGGGATTAGTCAACACTGATTTCTGAAAGAGAAATAGTGTTATCCCTTGGAGCTTTTTTGATGATTTAAGAATAAGGAGTAAGCCATTTAGAACGGAGACGAGGAAACACTTTTTCTCATAGTGGTGAGTCTGTGGAATTCTCTGCCTCAGAGGGCGGCGGAGGCAGGTTCTCTGGATGCTTTCAAGAGAGAGCTAGATAGGGCTCTTAAAAATAGCGGAGTCAGGGGATATGGGGAGAAGGCAGGAACGGGGTACTGATTGGGGATGATCAGCCATGATCACATTGAATGGCGGCATTGGCTCGAAGGGCCGAATGGCCTATTCCTGCACCTATTGTCTATTGTCTACTGTCATTGGTAAAGGAAAACCAGTGGATGTGGTGTACTTGCATTTTCAGAAAATAGTAGTGAATTCCATAGGTTTATGATTCTCACATCAGAAAACATCTTTGCTCACAGTCTTGAATGCTTTTCCTGTGAATCTGGCTTCCTTCCAGACAGCCCAGTCAGAGAAAGCATCCTCCTCAACATCAGGCTCACTAACCCTGTCAGAATGTTGTTAGATTTTATAAGACCATCTCTCTTCTAAACTCTAGTCACCAGAACAAAGGCAATCCTGCCACCCAAGAGTCAGTGGTGAACTTCATTTCCGTGGATAACAAGGGAAATCAGGGATAGTATCAAAACAAAATATGTAGCGTACAAATTAGCCAGAAAAAGCAGCCTACCAGAGGACTGGTAGAAATTCAGTCCAGCAGAGGACGACAAAGGGCTTAATTAGGAAAGGGAAAATAGATTATGAAAGAAAACTGGTAGGGAACATAAAAACTGACTGCAAACATTTTTATAGATATGTGAAGAGAAAGAGATTAGTTAAAACAAATGTAGGTCCCTTGCAGTCAGAAACAGGTTAATTGATCATGGGGAACAAGGACACGGCAGACCAATTGAATAACTACTTTGGTTCCGCCTTCACTAAGGAAGACATAAATAATCTGCCGGAAATAGCAGGTTAAATGAGATGGAGGAACTGAGTGAAATCCAGGTTAGCCGGGAAGTGGTGTTAGGTTAATTGAATGGATTAAAGGCCGATAAATCCCCAGGGCCAGATAGGCTGCATCCCAGAGTACTTAAGGAAGTAGCCCAAGAAATAGTCGATGCATTAGTGATAATTTTTCAAAACTCCTTAGATTCTGGAGTAGTTCCTGAGGATTGGAGGGTAGCTAATGTAACCCCACTTTTTAAAAAGGGAGGGAAGAGAGAAAATGGGGAATTACAGACCAGTTAGTCTAACATCGGTAGTGGGGAAACTGCTAGAGTCAGTTATTAAAGATGGGATAGCAGCACATTTGGAAAGTGGTGACATCAATGGACAAAATCAGCATGGATTAACAAAAGGTAAATCATGTCTGACGAATCTTATAGAATTTTTCGAGGATGTAACTAGTAGAGTGGATAAGGGAGGCCAGTGGATGTGTTATATCTGGACTATCAGAAGGCTTTCGACAAGGTCCCACATAAGAGATTAGTATACAAACTTAAAGCACACGGTATTGGGTGTTCAGTATTGATGTGGATAGAGAACTGGCTGGCAAACAGGAAGCAAAGAGTAGGAGTAAACGGGTCCTTTTCAGAATGGCAGGCAGTGACTAGTGGGGTACCGCAAGCTGGGACCCCAGCTATTTACAATATATATTAATGATTTGGACGAGGGAATTGAATGCAACATCTCCAAGTTTGCGCATGACACGAAGCTGAGGGGCAGTGTTAGCTGTGAGGAGGATGCTAAGAGGCTGCAAGGTGACTTGGATAGGCTGGGTGAGTGGGCTAATGCATGGCAGATGCAGTATAATGTGGATAAATGTGAGGTTATCCACTTTGGTGGCAAAAACAGGAAAGTAGACTAATATCTAAATGGTGGCCAATTAGGAAAAGGGGAGATGCAACGAGACCTGGGTGTCATGGTACACCAGACATTGAAAGTAGGCATGCAGGTGCAGCAGGCAGTGAAGAAAGCGAATGGTATGTTAGCATTCATAGCAAAAGGATTTGAGTATAGGAGCAGGGAGGTTCTACTGCAGTTGTACAGGGTCTTGGTGAGACCACACCTGGAGTATTGCGTACAGTTTTGGTCTCCAAATCTGAGGAAAGACATTCTTTCCATAGAGGGAGTACAGAGAAGGTTCACCAGACTGATTCCTGGGATGTCAGGACTTTCATATGAAGAAAGACTGGATAGACTCGGCTTGTACTCGCTAGAATTTAGGAGATTAAGGGGGGATCTTATAGAAACTTACAAATTCTTAAGGGGTTGGAGAGGCTAGATGCAGGAAGAATGTTCCCGATTTTGGGGAAGTCCAGAACAAGGGGTCACAGTTTAAGGTTAAAGGGGAAATCCTTTAGGACCGAGATGAGAAAAACATTTTTCACACAGAGTGTGGTGAATCTCTGGAACTCTCTGCCACAGAAGATAGTTGAGGCCAGTTCATTGGCTATATTTAAGAGGGAGTTAGATGTGGCCCTTGTGGCTAAAGGGATCAGGGGGTATGGAGAGAAGGGCCGAATGGCCTACTCCTCCACCTATTTTCTATGTTTCTATGTTTATGGCAAGGGTATATCCTTTCCTAGAATTAGAGATCAAGCCCTGTATAGCTGCAGAAAGATAGTCTGAAGATGGGTTCCGACCCGATACGTCACCTATTCCTTTTTTCCAGTGATGCTGCCCGTCCCGCTGAGTTACTCCAGCATTTTGTGTCTACCTTCGATTTAAACCAGCATCTGCAGTTCTTTCCTCCACACTGTTTGAATAACCTGCCTCCATTCTGCTATTTCTGCCATAGTGGATAACTTCATATTTATCCACATTGCACTGCTTCAGCCAAATTGTTGACAATTTATTAATGATGTCTGTCACCTTGATACCTATTTGCACCCTCTTCACATTTTAATAACCTATTTTAGTGCTATTAGCAACCTCTTTAATATTAAAAATGTTTCCCTCATTCATGTAATTGAATACTGTAAGTGAGGCCAAACCACAAATCTCTGCACTACCTCACTAGTTACCATCTGCAACCCAGACGAAGACCCATTTATTCCTTCTCTGTTTCCTTTCTGTTAACCAGTTTTCAATCCATGTCACTGTATTATCCACAACAGCCTACTTCTCAATTGTGCACTCTAACATTTTAGGTAATAATTTATCAAAGACTTTCCGAAAATACAAGTACATCACATCCACCATGGTCTCTGGTGCCGTTAGGCAGCAGCTCTACCAGCTGCGCTGCTGTGCTGCCCAAGTTATATCAGATTGTTCTAATACATCTTGCTTCTAACAAGTCCAAAGCACAGATTAGTGAACAGAACTGGAAGTTTGCAGATTTAAGTGACAGAGAATCTTGCCACAAAGAATCTTGGCAGCTAATTTCTGACAGATTTTTCAATCATCAGAGAAAATTCCCTGCTCAGCAATAAAGGCTTCCTCAGTGATGGTGCCTAGTATTGCAATATTGGGATTTATTCTGTGCTTGTCTTCATTCACCTCATTGTTTTCAAATTGCAGGGGGATCGTGGTTCTCCTGGGCCACAAGGTATCAGAGGGATTCCTGGATCTGAGGTATATATGCGATAGCATCCAATTAAAGCAAAGTTTCTCTGATTACAGATTTTCTCATTATATTTCAATTTCTATTTATCCCCATAAAACACCTTCTGCAATGTTACAACACAGGTTTTCAAATATTCGGCCTCACTGTGCTGAGACTACAGAAGAGTTAACTAGTTTACTTTAACTAGGTTGACCTCTCCATTACACACTTAGATACAGTCACAGTCACACAACATGGAACCAATCCTTTCATAGAAACATAGAAAATAGGTGCAGGAGTAGGCCATTCGGCCCTTCGAGCCTGCACCGCCATTCAATATGATCATGGCTGATCATCCAACTCAGTCCATCTGTTCCATGCCAACAAAGATGCCCCATCTAAGCTATTCTCACTTGCCAGCATTTGGTCCCTAATGCTCTAAGCCTTTCCTATCCCTCCACTTGATACAAATATGTTATTTTTTTAAATATAACCAGCCCTTCAACAACCATTCCCACCCTTATACATATTTTGTTTAGTTTAGAGAAACAGCATGGAAACAGGCCCTTCGGTTCACTGTGGCTGTGCCGACCAACAATCGGCCATACACTAGTTCTAGGTTATCACAGTTTTGCATCCTACACCAGGGATAATTCACAGAAGCCAATTAACCTATATATGGTTTAAACATGAGGGATGAAGCTAGATCTTCTGGAGGAAACCCATACATTCACAGGGAGAACGCACAAACTCCGTACAGACAGCATCTGTAGTGAGGATCAAACTCGTGTCTCTGGTGCTGTTAAACAGCAAAGCTCTACTTCTGTACCACTGTGCCACCCACTATTGAAAGTGATGTAAACAGCAGCTGCTTATCATTCACTTTTTAAATGTTAAATTGAACAAAGTAATTTTCTATCCATTTTAGTTCTTTAGTGCAAATAAAAGCTCTAAATTCCAATGCAAGGTTCAATATGTTATCCTTGCATACAGTATGATTATGTTTAAACAATGAAATCGACAGGAGTTGGAAAGGGAAATGCTCCTAAAAAAATTCTGCAAGAGAGTTCAGTCACAACTCTGCAAGTTCTTCACAGATTTATTTTTTCAGTGGTTTGTTCCCTTGTTCATTTTCAATCAATTGTATCTGTCTCTCCTCAATGTTCCTTGAAGGATTCTGTTCCAATTTTCCAACATCATGATCTCATGCTCTGGACATTAATTTTAGCTGCAGGCTGTCCTAGATATTAATATTATTAAGTTTCCAGAATTTGCAATGAGCTCCTCATTACAATACCAGCAGTGGAGCCGTAATCATAGAATCCCAATCTCTATGTTTGTATCCTATGATTACTTTATTTTACTCTGGGATCTAATGCTTACAGGGTTCTCGCGGACCTAGAGGTTTTCCTGGCTTATCAGGAGACAAAGGGAGCAAAGTGAGTATTGATACTATTAATACCATATTACCAGCATATTAATACTATTTTCCAAGATGTATAATGTTATAATTTAGTTATTTTATTATCAGTTAGACCTGCAAATAATTCTTGTTCCTCTCATCAATATCCACCTTTCAATATTTTTGAAAGAGATACCAATATTTCTGTCTTGCTGTCTATTTGTGATATTGTTTCCAGCCAATTTTCAGCTCCCCTGCAAGTTCCGTGTTCAACGAACACTATTTTAATACTTCATTCCCCTTCAATGCTTGCCCGCACCATTCCTATAGCACTTTTGTCATTGTTACTGCTGAAGGCCCGTGCAGACCAACTGGATGGAGTATTCCAGGCCATTTTTAACCTCAGCAGTCCAGGGTTCTTTCCTGCTCTATTGTACCGATGCCCAAGGAGAGCATGATGACCTGCCTCGATGACATAGTCTGGTAGCACATCCACGGTAATTAATTGCTTCAAAAAGTTGGCTACAACACAAATCAACTGCTCCCTCCGATATGGCCTGAATGTGCATCAGTTTGCCTAAGATAATAATGGATGCTACCTCATTGGCTCTTCACTCTGCTCTGGATGATTTAAATGACAGGAATATGTCAGGGTGCTGTTCATTGCTCTAGTTAACATAGACCATCTACAGGTGCACTATAGAAAGTATCCTGACTAGTTGCATTGTGGCCTGGTACCAGCAGTTCCAATGCCTAGAACGCAAGAGGCTACAGAGAATGGTGGGGTCTGCCCGGTTCATCATGCAACAGCCTTTACCACCATTGAATGCATCGAGACATGGTTTTGCCTTAACTATGTGGCATTTAACATCAAGGATACTCGCCATTCTCTCGCAGCTATTGCCAGGCAGGGAGATCCAGAGGCCTGAAGTCATACACCATCAGGTTCAGAAACAGCTAAATTTCTACAACCATCAGGTTCTTGGACTGACCTGCCCAACCCTAATCCTAATAGCCATGGGACACTTTGGACAACCACTTGTACTACCATGGACTTCTAATTGTATTTTAGGTTGACGTCTTGTTTTCACACAGTCTTTTTCCTTTTCACTGCCTCGTCTAATGTCTGAATAATTTATGTTTTATGTCTTTGTCTATGTCCCTTTGATGATGCTACAAGCAAGATTTTTATTGTACCTTTACTACACTGGAGTTGTGCATGTGACAAGAAAATCAACTAGACTTGACTTTAACTTATTCTAATTGTTACATCTCAACACACTTAAAACATTTCCTCAATGCTAACTGTAATTTATGTCAATTGTCCCAAAATGTATATCCTTAGACCACCATCCCATTTCCTATTTTTCTGTACACATTCCTCTTTGATAGCATCATCTTGGAAGATTAAATTAATATTAATGCACATGGCAATACACCCAATTCATTTTATTTCAAATACCTATAACTGGTATTTAAACTATATTTAAAAAAAATAAAGATGTGTTACTGACTGTAAACATCAGTGGCATTTGGCTGTAGACGATAGCGAAATTGGTAGCCTTTGAAAATGAATTTCAGCTTTCATATTTCTAATTAGTAACTTTTGGAATCAAAACTAATTTGAACAAAGACTTCTTTTGTTTTTGCAAATTATCTTTTTTTAAACTGAGTATTCCCCTCAATATCTCAATTTAACAAATACAAACTTGCTTTTTTAACTTAATTGTGGTGTGTAAATGAGTTATCTTGTTTATCCATTTCATTGTGGTGGACACTGTGCCGTCTGCCCGACCTTGTGCATTAAGAGCAACATAGCACTAATAAAAGCTTGCTTTGGATCCCATTTCTGGGGTTCCAAAGCAACAGGCTAGCGGACACATGATCAAAGGTACGTGCTGATATTGAATTATTTAAGCTGTTAATTGCCCCGAACAAAAAAAACAACTTTTTTGTTTGCTCATTACCATTATTTTAATGTAAAATCATACAGTCTGTTCAAGGATAATTCACCTTTAATTTGTAACCTTTATTATGCACCCTGCTGTTGGTTACCATCAGGATAAAGATTAGTGGACCGAACCGGTATTAATTTTGTAGCTTTCAAGTTTTAATACACTCTTTAACAAGTTTTTCCCTTGCAGCTTTATTTCCTCAACAATGACCTTTATGTTCCTCTTCACAACATAAAGACCACATAACATTAAAGTTATAAACCATTCCATGAGGAGAGGCTTCCAGCTACTTTTGAAACTGTTTTATAAGCAGGAAATGTAATGTCAGAAACTTATCACAACATCTGAAGCCTGGATCGCCTCGGCGCAGAGGGAGAATAAGAAGGGATGAGACAAAGACTTTTGCCTTCCATCACAGTGAGGAGGTGCCTGGTGAACTCACTGTGGTGGATGTTAATTTGTGTTTATTGTGTGTTTTTGTCATTTTTACTACATGTAGGACTGCAAGGCAACACAATTTCTTTCAGACCGCAAAGTCTGAATGACAATAAAGGCTACTTTGACGTTGGACTTTTGACTTTAAGTGTGTTCTATTTCTTCCAGGGAATTCCAGGATTTAATGGTTTGTCTGGGCCTCCAGGCCCACTAGGGCCTACAGTAAGTTTCCAGTAATTTGACAGTAGTTGTTAAAAAGGCATGGACTTTCTGGGTAGGCTAAAGAATAGAACCAATAACCAACATAAATGCTGATTCCCATCACCTTGCCTACTACTGAATGTGGAAATAGGTTGGAAAGCTCCTTTTCAACAGTGGTAATATTGGTCTGTGCCTGAATCAAAATATGCTTTGATTGATGAAGACTATTTGGCTCCATGAGGCTGTCACTTACCATTTATTGCTTTCAAGGTAAAATATTGATGCAGTTGAAACAGTTTGGATAAAACCTTAAATAGGTCAGTACTCCAAACAGACATGATTTGCAGCCATTGAATAGACAGGATGAATTTGCTTTGTTTAGTTAGGAAATTCATCTACTGGTTGTATAAATCCATAAAACCTTGGTATTGCATGTTACAATTATAACATGCATTCTAATGGGCATGTTGTAGTTTTCGCCAGTCAGTGGAATTTTTATGTAGTTTTCATTTTAAAGTGAATTGAAAGGATACTTCTGACAGTGCTGGATATTGAGTGTCAACATAGATTATTTGCTCAAATTCTAGAACTGATGAAAAAGGCAAGTTAACACTCTGGAGTGATTTGACAAACAATAGACAATAGGTGCAGGAGTAGGCCATTCGGCCCTTCGAGCCAGCACCGCCATTCAATGTGATCATGGCTGATTATTCCCAATCAGTACCCCGTTCCTGCCTTCTCCCCATATCCCATGACTCTGCTATCTTTAAGAGCCCTATTTAGCTCTCCCTTGAAAGTATCCAGAGAACCGGCCTCCACTGCAGAGAATTCCACAGACTCACAACTCTCTGTGCGAAAAAGTGTTTCCTCGTCTCCATTCTAAATGGCTTACCCCTTATTCTCAAACTGTGGCCCTTGGTTCTGGACTCCACCAACATCGGGAACATATTTCCTGCCTCTAGCGTGTCCAAACCCTTAATAATCTTATATGTTTCTTTTTATTTATTTATTTTTTTATTTTATTTTTATTAGAAGTACAGTAAATTACAGTAATACACATCACATAAATCTTATTACATTTTGTTGTACCACTTCGTTTTTCGAACTTTAAAAAAGGTAGAAATAAAAGAAGTAAGGAAAGTGAGCAAGAATCGTGAAGGTGCAGGAAATTGTTGGGAGAAGAAAGCCCCTTGGGGAAGAAATTAGAGAAGGAAGGAAATAAGACCCTAGAAAGAAAAGAAAAAAAAAGGAAAAACAATCGCTCTATTGTAACACAAAACTCCGCAAAAAAGGATATACCAACCGTGTCCTGATCCTGGTACCATTTATATTTTAAATTACTATTGCACCTTATGCTTGTAATAGTTCCGTAAATGCAGACCACGTCTTTTGGAAGTGGTCTGCTTTGCCTGCTAGGAGGAGTCTCATCTCTTCCAAGTGTAGAGTTTCGAACATGTTTGAAATCCACATTTTTATTGTTGGTATTGGAGCATTTTTCCAAAATTTGAGTATAAGCTTTTTTCCCATTATTAGCCCGTAATTAAGTAAGTTCTTTTGAAACACATTTAATTCGGGGTTACCTTCCGATATTCCAAAAATGATCCATTCTGCTTTTGGTACAAGTTTTATTTTAAATAATTTTGTGAAGATTTCAAATATTTAGTTCCAGAATTTTTGAATTTTTATACAGAAAAAAAAGAGTGCGCTATGTTAGCTTCTTGTGACTGACATTTATCACAAATGGGTGAGACATTGGGGAAAAGTTTATTTATTTTAGTTTTTGAATAATATAGTCTATGTAATGTTTTATATTGAATTAGAGTATGTCGTACGTTGATCGAGCATTTATGCACATATAGTAAGTATAATCTTATATGTTTCAATAAGATTCCCTCTCATCCTTCTAAACTCCAGAGTATACAAGCCCAGACGCTACAGTCCCGCCATCCCGGGAATTAACCATGTAAACCGACGCTGCACTCCCTCAATAGCAAGAATGTCCTTCCTCAAATTAGGGGACCAAAACTGCACACAATACTCCAGGTGTGGTCTCACTAGGGCCCTATGCAACTGCAGAATAACCTCTTTGCTCCTATATTCAACTTCTCTAGTTATAAAGGCCAACATGCCATTCGCTTGCTTCACTGCCTGCTGTACCTGACCCCCCAGATCCTGTTGTACTTCCCCTTTTCCCAACTTGACACTATTTAGATAGTAATCTGCCTTCCTGATTTTGCTACCAAAGTGAACATGTATCCACATTAAACTGCATTTGCCATGCATCTGCCCACTCACCCAACCTGTCCATGTCACCCTGCATTCTCATAGCATCCTCCTCACAGTTCACACTGCCACCCAGCTTTGTGTCATCTGCAAATTTGCTAATGTTACTTTGAATCCCTTCATCTAAATCATCGATGTATATTGTAAATAGCTGCGGTCCCAGCACCGAGCCTTGCGGTACTCCACTAGTCACTGCCTGCCATTCTGAAAGGGACCCGTTAATCCCTACTCTTTGTTTCCCGTCTGACAACCAATTTTCTATCCATGTCAGCATTCTACCCCCAATACCATGTGCCCTAATTTTGCCCACTAATCTCCTATGTGGGATCTTATCAAATGCTTTCTGAAAGTCCAGGTGCACTACATCCATTGGCTCGCCCTTGTCCATTTTCCTTGTTCCATCCTCAAAAAAATCCAGAAGATTAGTCAAGCATGATTTCCCCTTCGCAAATCCATGCTGACTTGGACAGATCCTGTTACTGCTATCCAAAAGTGCCGATATTTCATCTTTTATAATTGACTCCAGCATCTTCCCCACCACCAATGTCAGGCTAACTGGTCTATATTTCCCTGTTTTCTCTCCCCCGCCTTTCTTAAAAAGTGGGATAACATTAGCTACCCTCCAATCCACAGGAACTGATCCTGGATATATAGAACATTGGAAAATTATCACCATGCATCCATAATTTCTAGAGCCACTTCCTTAAGTACCCTGGAATGCAGACCATCAGGCCCAGAATATCCTGGGATGCAGACCATCAGGCCAACAGATCTCAGAATATATAAAGTGGATTACCTACAACCAGGGAGTCCAAACTCATATGATAATTACTTTGTTACTTTTCCTCCATTCACATAGATGCAAATGCCCAGATAATATTTCAAAGGAGGAAATTAATACAGGGTTATAATCAGTGATAATTAAAATGCAGTAAAATAATAGACAATATTCATATTTGACAATGTATCAAAATTGTTTTAAGAAATGCCAGTAATTCATAAATCAGTAATGGACAAATGTGATTAATTGTATGGGATGAAAGCATACATCAATAAATCTTCTATATTTCAGGGTCCTGAAGGTACAAGAGGTGGAATTGGAGAACCAGGCATCAAGGGTCCCAAGGTAATTATTACTACCTTTATATTGCTTGTATTTAACTTGTATTAATCTGTGTCCAATTCCTTGATTATCAGAGGTTTTTTATTCATGAGAATGGTCAGAGCAAGTGACAATAAGCCAGTGATCAAATTTAAAATGAAAATAATAAGTGAATTCTGAAAAAAACCCTCTCAGTTTCAATGTGCATTAGTTCAATTGTATACAGACATTTAAAACAAGTGGGTACCTAGGGTGAGGTTAGGACCTCTCAGGGATAAGGAAATAATTTTGCTTGTAGTTAAAGGATGAAGGCAAAGTACCAAATGAGCACTTTGTATTGGTCACCAAGGAGGAGGATATGGTGAGATCAGTGTGGGGGTATACTAATATGCTAGGGCAGTTTGAAATCAAGAAACAGGTGGTGTTGGGTCTCTTGAAGAACATTAATGTAGATAGGTCCCCAGGGCACGATAGAATCTATCCCAGGTTATTAAGTTAAGTTAGAGAGGAGACTGCTGGGACCTTGAGAATGTATCTTCCCGAGCCATGGGCAATGTCCCAGAGGACTGGAGAGTAGGCAATGTTGCTCCTTTGATTAAGAAAAGAAATTGTGATAAACTGGGAAATGGCAGGCCGTGGTAGGGAAACTATTGGAAATAATTCTTAGGTATAAGATTTGTTCACATTTGGATGAGTATGGCTAATTAGGGACAGTCAACATGGCTTGGTGCAGGGCAAGTCATGTCTTACTAACGATTGAGTTTCTGAGAAGGTGGTGAAGACGATTGATGAGGGTAAGGCAATGGATGTGTCAACATGGTAAGGCATTTGACAAGGTCTGTTAAAGTTGGCTGATTTTGGAGATTGAGATGTGTGGGATCGGTGATGACTTTGTTAATTTGGTGTAAGCCTCGTATTCTGGCTGGACACAGAGTGTGTTAGGAATTGACAGCTATTGTAGCTACTGCCACCATTGGGAATGCGCTGCCAATGGTGGAAGTAGCTACAAAAGAGGTATTTGAAGAGGCTTTTATATAGGCTCATGAATATACATGAAATGGGGATTTGGATCACGTGCATGCAGAAAGGATTAGTTTAACTCAGTATCATGTTCAGCATTGGTATCATGGGCGGATGGATCTGGTCCTGTGTTGTACTGCTCTCCCCCTACAAACCCTCACGGTCCCTCAGATCCACATCAGCCGGTCTCCTCTCCATCCACAAGTCCAACCTCCGCAGTTTTGGGGACAGAGCCTTCTCCAGGGCAGCTCCCAGGCTCTGGAACTCCCTCCCCCAACTGATCCGCAATTCCGTGTCCCTCACCATCTTCCAGTCCCGCCTCAAGACCCATCTCTTCACCTCTGCCTATCCTTAGCCCCACGTCCCCCTCCCTTTTCATCTGTGCTTGAATTGCCTCATATTGTGTTTTGAATTGAAT